>NC_092255.1:2510666-2810666 GCF_036320965.1 Panulirus ornatus | reverse complement strand
ATCTTGTTCAATTCATGTTAGATTTTTTCAATTTTCTTAGATGTACATGTTTTCATATTACATAGTGCCTCAGATCCAGCATTCCATAATCCAGAAGCTCCTGAAATTCAGCTCTTGTGGGAATTCTGGTCTGTGAAATCCTTACCACTTCAACCTTTTTTTTTATAGAATTGCCTATCACTATCTCATTCCACATTGGAGAAAATCCAGTTAGAGCAAAACATAACGATGTGAAGCAAGTGACACTGCAAGAAATGACTAAGAAGCCATCAAAGCTTTGCATATACTCAGGTACAAAAAATTCATCTTCACAAAGCCCTTTACCTGATGTGCTCAAGCATGAGCAGAGTTTTATTGATCCTTCCAGTGTATCTACTCCTACTCGTATGTTGGATAAAATGTAAGATCTTTCTCGTGCCTCTCCTGAGGCATCAGCCTCATTGTAGAAAGATGACACTTATTTTTAAATTTCTTCAACCTCAACTGGGCTAGATACCACCCACAACACCTGAACTAAGTAATTATCTGTCTGCATTAATAACATGTACATTTTGGATTGAAAAGAGTTCAGACTTTATGATAAGTACAGTAAATAATTACAGGTGAAATGTTTAAAACTTACATGAACTTATATATTAAGAAAAGAAAACTCCATAGGTTATATTTATAATTTTTCTTATCTGCTTTGCTATGAGGCCTTAGCAGTTCTAATACCCAAGATGAAGGAAAATCTGTTATTTGGCACCATTTTGACCCCAAGGTTGCTGCATTTGAGACTAGTGCATATCATTTATTCTGAAATATCACTGTATTTTTGCATTCATAAGATTTTTTGTGCACAATAGAATTATGGGTTTTGATCATTCATTTTCTTAAGTTAGGTTGGATGTTTGTCAGGCCTGCTGAGATTACTCTGTCATCAAGTTTGAGGTAGTGAGAGCATTTATATTACTTCAGCTTAACTCTCGTCATCTTGTTTGCACAGCGCTTGAATATTTGTATACAGTACTAATGTGTATGTATATACATGTGTATGTGGGAGGATTGGGCTATTCTTTCGTCTGTTACCTTGTGCTACCTCAATAACGCGGGAGACAGTGACAAAGTATAATAAAAAAAATAGTACTAATGGACATTGCACTTTTGACTTCTTTTAATGTTAGTACCTTGTGAACTGTTCTATATTTGTATTTCAGTTTAACACTTGATATTATACTAATGAGTTACATCAGTGTGACTGTTTTTATAAATAGTTATTCCAGCTCCAAATCCAGCCCTTCTAACACCAAGCCTGGCACTCCTAGTGGCTTTCTCTCAACGTGCTGATCTGGCACAGGAGCTCTGTAACATAGATATTCGGTTAGTTTATTTATTGCAGTATCATGTAGTTCTTGTTATCCATTTCTAATTATATATGCTGATTTAAGCAGAATATTTGATTCAAAATCATTAGGCATAGTGTGTCTTTCAGTGTTTGTGTCCATTACCAAGTATAATATGTATTTTACATTTATTTACTTATAAGATATGCTGTATATCTGTATTTTAAGGTTAGAGCTCTTGTCTCTATTTATTCCAGTTTGGAGAGAGGGATGAGTATGTGGGCTATAGGAGGGACTGGGAAGTGAGTCAGTTGATGTTTGCTGGTGACAGGATTGGTGATACTTTCAAGTGAGAGACTGCTTAAGTTGACGTCTAAGTTTGGAGAGTGGTGATAGTTTCAAGTGAGAGACTACTTAAGTTGACGTCTAAGTTTGGGAGAGTGTGTGTGAAAGGAGGAAGTTGAGAGTAAATGTGATTAAAAGCATGGTTTGGCAGGGCAGAGGAACATCGTAGGTGGTATGAGTAGCAGTATTACATGGTTAAGACACCATTTCAATTCAAGTACTGATAAATGGTTAAGGTACCACAACAAGTAGTGCTACAGATCAGTTTCTTGACATTCAAAAAAAGGCATTATTTTATGGAGAGTATTAGGGCATTAAGGAAACATATAACATGTACTTTGATCTTTACAGGCCCTTGGCATCTTGGATTCAGGTTAAGGGTTTAACACAATTAACTCTGGATCTTTTAGAAGCAATAGTTGAGGCTATCCCCAAGACTCATCTCTTACCTGATATATGTTCAATAGTAACAGGTACAGTATGCTAGAAGAACTTTGAAGTTTTGTTAGATTAATACTTTTGCATATTCCATTGTGTCAATTCTGAAACCATTTGTTAGAAACACAGGAATTTTAATTGAATGACAGAAAAAGACATATCCAGTTGGAAATGAATGACAGGAAAAAACATTGCCAGTTGCCCATATCATGTTTTATATTCCATTAGGATTGGCATGACGTTGTTTACATGATCATGTTTAAACAATGATTGCAGTGTTCCTGAGCTCTAGTATCCGTAGCTGGATGTAAGAGTGCAAATGTGAATGTAAAAAGTAAGGAATGGGAATTGCTGAGTCAAAAGGAGAAAATGATAGGAAGATGGGAAGAGTATTGTGAAAAACTGATGATTTTGGGAGAAGGTTAGGTAGCTACGTTTACAAGCATGGGTATGGAGGATGAAAGGAAAAGGGTACAAGTGCAGGTCCCACTAGCAAGAATGAAGGTAAAAAGGGTGATGATGATATTGAAGGTAGGAAAGGCACCTGGAATGGGTGGAATTATTGCTGAAATGTTGGAAAAAGTGTGATAAAGTGGATGCAATTGATTTATAGTATGCCTTGGAAGCAGAAGGTTGTGTCTGAAATTGAGAGTTTACATGAAGATTGTATAATAGTATGATTAAAGGGGATGGTGTGAGAGGAAGATGACCTATGACATGGGGAAATAGATTTGAAGAGTACTGTAGGGAGAGTTTTTTTTTTTTTTTTTTTTTTTTTTTTTTTTTTTTTGTCGCTGTCTCCCGCGTTTGCGAGGTAGCGCAAGGAAACAGACAAAAGAAATGGCCCAACCCACCCCCATACACATGTATATACATACGTCCACACACGCAATTATACATACCTACACAGCTTTCCATGGTTTACCCCAGACGCTTCACATGCCTCGATTCAATCCACTGACAGCACGTCAACCCCGGTATACCACATCGCTCCAGTTCACTCTATTCCTTGCCCTCCTTTCACCCTCCTGCATGTTCAGGCCCCGATCACACAAAATCTTTTTCACTCCATCTTTCCACCTCCAATTTGGTCTCCCTCTTCTCCTCGTTCCCTCCACCTCCGACACATATATCCTCTTGGTCAATCTTTCCTAACTCATTCTCTCCATGTGCCCAAACCATTTCAAAACACCCTCTTCTGCTCTCTCAACCACGCTCTTTTTATTTCCACACATCTCTCTTACCCTTACGTTACTTACTCGATCAAACCACCTCACACCACACATTGTCCTCAAACATCTCATTTCCAGCACATCCATCCTCCTGCGCACAACTCTATCCATAGTCCATGCCTCGCAACCATACAACATTGTTGGGACCACTATTCCTTCAAACATGCCCATTTTTGCTTTCCGAGATAATGTTCTCGACTTCCACACATTCTTCAAGGCTCCCAGAATTTTCGCCCCCTCCGCCACCCTATGATCCACTTCCGCTTCCATGTTTCCATCCGCTGCCAGATCCACTCCCAGATATCTAAAACACTTCACTTCCTCCAGTTTTTCTCCATTCAAACTCACCTCCCAATTGACTTGACCCTCAACCCTACTGTACCTAATAACCTTGCTCTTATTCACATTTACTCTTAACTTTCTTCTTTCACACACTTTACCAAACTCAGTCACCAGCTTCTGCAGTTTCTCACATGAATCAGCCACCAGCGCTGTATCATCAGCGAACAACAACTGACTCACTTCCCAAGCTCTCTTATCCCCAACAGACTTCATCCTTGCCCCTCTTTCCAAAACTCTTGCATTCACCTCCCTAACAACCCCATCCATAAACAAATTAAACAACCATGGAGACATCACACACCCCTGCCGCAAACCTACATTCACTGAGAACCAATCACTTTCCTCTCTTCCTACACGTACACATGCCTTACATCCTCGATAAAAACTTTTCACTGCTTCTAACAACTTGCCTCCCACACCATATAGTCTTAATACCTTCCACAGAGCATCTCTATCAACTCTATCATATGCCTTCTCCAGATCCATAAATGCTACATACAAATCCATTTGCTTTTCTAAGTAGGGAGGGAGAGGTATGTTGGAAAAATGCATTGATTGGTGGATGTGAGGGAGGCATGTAAGAACAGGGATAAGTGGGGACTCTTTTGCTGTGGCCACCTTCTTTATGGGATTTCTTGAAGGAAACAGGCATCAAAGATATACAAACATAGATAAAACTGGTCAACTTTAATGTGCAGTGTGAAATATAAAGATCCTCATGTTTATTAGTGAAGAATTGACTTGAATTTAAGATGTGTAAGAATGTGCTGAGAGACTATATGCACTTGATTGCTCTTATGTGAATGGAAACAGAATGAAAGATTAGATTATGAAAAAAATTATGTATGATATATTGTTATTAGAATTTTCAGAAATAGTTGAAAAATATCAGACCCAACCTGTCAAAATATCTGTATCCATTGCACCATCTTTTGATATTCAGTAAGTTAGTGTATTCTCCTCCATGTGCTATTCCAGATACTCCTCATATTTACACCTCCCAACATACTTCATCCAAGTCTGCCCTTGTTCTTTTCTCCATCTTTGTCTTGCTTACTCTTCACTTGTATACCTAAGGCTAGCATTTTAGCATCCATTCTCTCTCTTCATACCCACACTATCACAGCAGTCTAATTCTTCCTTCAATTTTTTTTTTATTCATCTATACCTCATTCTGATTCATATTTCTCTTTGTCCATCCATTTTTTTTCAGATTCTGACTTTAGGAAATCCACATCCATACTTTTAAATTGTGCCTGTGTATTGCTGTGGATGCATATGTTGGTGCCTTTAGGGCTGAACTGTTTCCTCTAAAAATCTGTGCTACACTTGTAAACTCGTCATTACTTATCATCCTTCCTTTCTAAGAATATTAGTTGCTTACCTTCCTTTGTCACCCTTTCAAGTATCTTAGCATCCATTACTATGACCTTTCCTAATGAAACTTGATATACACTCTCCTTTTTACAGTCCATGTAAATTTAACATTCAAAACTTCCCATGTTTTGCTATGTTACCTTGATCTTGGTAGCATTCACTTTTGACTTTGACTTTGTCTAACATTTCCAGAGTGACATGCAGTTTCACCTCTGGTCCCTTCAGTCTGGTATCATCTTCATGAAGCAACTTTCCCACTTACCACATCTTTCAGTCCTTCTACTAGTGGCTTCTTCATAGCTTAGTTTGTAAGGATAGTAAATTGTCACGGAAACGATACATCCTCTTTGCACTCCCACTTTAACCCAGACCATTTGCTTATTCCTCAACCTACCATCATACTTACCATACTTTCTTTTTCTTAGTTCTTTACTGTCTCCTGAAGCTTCACCGATTTACACATGCTCATTACCACTTCCATTTTCTGTTTAATACTTTTACCAAGTCCATAGATGCTGCATACTATATATATATATATATATATATATATATATATATATATATTTATTCCTCTGTTTTTGTACCCTTTCATATATCTCTTTTGCTTATTACCTCTCGTGATCCTTTTGACTTCTGGTCTATACCGTGGTATATGTGTCTATATGCAGGTAAGATGCGGTAATGATTTATGTACATATGATTCTTTTTATTCAACTTCAGTTAATGGGAAAGTGTTTTTGAGATCTTAGGATAGAGTGAGTATGAGTTTAAGTAAGAAGGGTTCAGATTTGTATGAGCCACTATGTTTTAGATAGGAAGCATGAATGTATACAGTTTCCTTTACATTTTTGTAAACAAATGGTCTTTACATGTAAGTGCTCTGGAATGCAGTAATTTTACCAATTTCTTAAGTTCAAGAATGTAATCATAGATATTAAGGCTGCATGTTTATTTGCCCTCCCAGCATCAATGCAACCACTGTCACCATAACCACCCCATTGCCACTGCTGCTACCACACCTACCATAACCACTGGATGTAAGCTTTTCAGGCTGTGACAGCCAGTCCATGTAGGGTTGGTGGGTTGCTGGATACTGTGTTGAATTAGCTGAGGTTGTCTATGTATGGGTCCAGCATCTATAATGGACAGAGTAAAAATTCCTTTATCCTTTGAAATCTTTGAATGCATAGAAATTATGTTGTAGGATTTTTTTACTTTAATTTTTTCAGATTATTTACTGAGAATAACACTGAAGCAAACACAAGAACCAGCTTATACAAGAACAGCATTTTCAATACTCCTATCTGCAATGCAGTCTTCTCCAGAGATACGTCTCTTCTTGGCAAAAGAAGGAGCTTTCATAAGTAAGCCTGAGAATTTTTTGTGAAACATTTTTCTCTCTCTCATTCTACGTGTAAGTTCTAATGTTTTAGGTGGGTATGATTGGGGGGACCGTTCCTACCCCAAGGGAAAGAAAATTGGGCAGACCATGATGAGTTGTAAGAATGCAGCTACCACTGCAATGAGTGTCACTTCAAAGATGAAGGTATCTGGTATAGGAGATAGTATGATCATGTCTTCTAAGGATGAAGAGGAAGATTATCACCCTGGAGAGGGAACTGGATGTACTACAGAAATTAAAGTGTGGTGAGAAGGTGAGTGATATCTGGAAAGCTACTGGCTTAGTTTTGTTAACTTTGTGCACAATAAGCAGCCAAATTAACAAAATCTAAGAAAGAGTGCCAAGAGATTGTTTTTAGATTTTTTTTTTCCACGTCTTTATGTACAATGTGGATTTTAGGGTCTGAGATTTTTGCCTCAAATGCATCTTGGCTAGTAACATGGAATCCATTGTGAAAATGGTTTGTGTTGGATGAGAATTTTATGTAACAGGCACTTCTCAGGGATGCCTATTACTCAGTAAATGAGAGATGATTTTCTGCAGTGTGGAAATTTTCTAGCTGAGAGAGAGCATGGTTTTAGGGAAGGAGATCATGTGTAACTAACCTCTTGTAGTTTTACAAGAAAGTGAGCCCAGACTTGGACAAAGGAGACGCTGGGTGGACTGTCTAGATCTGGAATGCCAGAAGGCATTTGACACTGTGACACATAGGTGGCTAATCATGAGGCAGATTCACCAAGCAGGAGTAAGGGGAAAGTCCTTCATGGGATAGGTTATCTCAGTGGGAGGGAGCAAAAGGGGCATAAGAGGGGATCCTTTTCCAAATAGGTTGAAGTGACCACTGGAGTGCCACAGGGTTTGGTGCTGGGACCATTACTCTTCTTTATCTACATAAATGACTCACCTGAAGGTATAGAATCATACCTAGATACGTTTGCAGTCGGTCTAAAGTCAACCTAGCTGTTCATCCACCCCTAGGGATTGGTCAGTAGAATATGTAGTTGGCTCAAGCTAGGGAATATATATACATTATATAGCATTAATGGGATGGCCTTGATTAGGGCCTGTGCTGTTTCAGCTTTAAAAGATAAAAGATCATGATGTAAAAGTCATGAGCGAAATGAAAAGTGAAGAGGATTGCATCAGTTTACAAGGGGGGCATAGATAGTCTCCAAAGATTGGTGAAATTTAAGCCTTTCAAATGTAAAGTACTGAGGATGGAACAAAATGAAAGATGACCTCAATATGATTATTGCCTTCAGGAAGTAAGCTTCAAGATTCTGTGTGTGAGATGGACTTACGAGTAAATATCGTACTAATTCCATTGCTAGAGTTCCATATTAGGAGAATAACTAAGGAGTAAAGAAATATTTAGTAAGCTATTCATATACTACATAAGGCCAAAACTAGAATATGTTTCTCAGGTTTGGTGACTGTACCTAAAGAAGCACAAAGAACTCATAAGATCCAGAAGAGGGCAACAAAGCTGATACAGGAATTGAGAGAGCTAAAGTACAAGGGAATGCCGGAGGCTTTGAATATTCCCTCCTTGGAAGAGAGAAGAGTGAGGGGTGACCTGATCACAAACTTTGAATTTTTAAAAGACTGACAAAGTAGGCAATAGACAATATTTTGAGTGGTGTAGTAATAGAGGAACCAGAGGGCATAATATGAAACTAAGTAAGAAACTTGTAAATAAGGATGTAAGGAAAGGCTTTTATAGTATAAGAGTGATGGATGACTGGAACAGAATGACTGAAGACTTGCTTAATGAAGGCAGCATACATAAATGTAAGAGTTTGTATGATAGTAAAAGTGTTCAAGAGATAGTGCACCCACGAGTGTAAAATTTCCTCCACACAGTACAAATAGGTGATTACCCACCTGTATGCATCACAAAGCATACATGCACTTATTAAGAGCTTTGTCTCAGTCTTTTTAGAGAGAGAGTGTGAACGAATGTGGCCTTTGTGTCTTTTCCTAGCGCGCGTGTGCAGGGGGAGGGGGTTGTCATTTCAAGTGTGGCGGGGTAGTGACAGGAATGAATAAAGGCAGCAAGTATGAATTATGTACACGTGTTATATATGTATATGTCTGTTTATGTATATATATGTATACGTTAAAATGTATAGGTATGTATATGTGAGTGTGTGGACATGTATGTATATACATGTGTATGTGGGTGGGTTGGGCCATTGTTTCATCTGTTTCTTGCGCTACCTCGCTAACGCAGGAGACAGTGACAAAGTATAATGATAATTATGATGATATTCTTTGGATCTACTTCATGCTGGATATTCATTATAACAACCTAGTCTAGGTTTAGTATGTGTTTTTGTAGTATTTTTGCTGTTTTGATTGTAAAATAAAAATTTGTTTTGAAGTTTCCACACAACCAGGGATATATATGGATACGGTTTTGTTTTGATATATTCATTATCTTACTCAGTGTCCCTCCTGATAGCCATCCTCTTCGATGTGAAGTTCTTATCCTTAAAGAGTGTTTAGAAATTTAGTGATAAGTAGCACAACCCAGGAGTGCCATGAAGTATAAACTGGGTCTGAGCCTTTTTACTTAATGATGAATCTGACATATAGTGGGAGAGAGAAAAGGTAAGGAGACTCATTGGTAATGTGATTTGTGTTTCAGTATTTTGTTCTCACATTAGTAGCAATTATTTTGATGAGTTTAATCTGAAATTATGCTTCATCTTTGTTAGTTAGAATCCTCTTACCCTCCAGAACTTCGTATAATGAAAAACTATAAAAAAGGTTAACATTAAAATTGCTAGAGGCCATGAGGCAGATTTTTTCTTTGATCAGGCTGAGTTTTTCACATAGAAGTACTTTCTGGTAAATTATTGGCCATCCAATCTACAGTTGTTATCCCGATTATGTCAGTTGGGTTACTGTGTGATTACTTCTTTATACTTTTTGACAGCACTATGTGATATGGGACTCAGGCTTGGGGAGGAACAGGCATGGGACGTTGTCCGAACTCTATTAGGTGGCAGTAAAGCAATGGAGAAGTGGATCTACCTCTCCTGGAAGGTGTCACGCATTCATCGCAAAAGGTAAGTGACTGAACCTTTGTAACCTTTCATTAAAACATTATTTATTTATTTATTTATATATTTGTTATACTTAGTCGCTAACTACCCTTTCTCATATGTCTGCAACATGGCAATGTAGTAGAAAAAATGTTTTATAAAAAATTGCTGATTTGAGAAGGTTGAAGTTACTTCCTCTAGGCTAGTGGTAATAAGATCAGTGTTTATCTATGCACAAGTAAGAGGTGAATATTTAGGATGAGTAATGGCAAAAAATGAATGAAGAGTGTCATGCTGTAAACCAAAGCTTAACAGAATGGCTTTTATGGTGTAGCATGTGTAACCCTCTTATATTTTGAATCTCAAAATGGCTTGTGCAGTCTAATTAGTGTAATATTTTTGTAGTCTGAACCTCAAAATGGTTAGCAAACCCTGATTGGTGTAACTATTTATCATATAATCCTCATCAAAGTAGAATTATATATGAGTAGGTAGGAGTAATTTTGTTGTATGGATTTGGCATTTCTGTAACATGTTAAAGAAAAATTAGATGACAGAAGCCCATTGCTTATCTATTTAAGTATTAGAATTTCCTTTAGCCTAAGACAATCCCACTCTGTTCTCAGAACTTCGAATAACTGGGAATCTCAGACACATCAAGTATTACCATCTAGTACTTCCTTGAATGTGGATACATCCCCTTCTGTGATGTACATAGCTTCTATGGTATGTTATGACAGTAACTGGGACTTAGAAGTGAGGAATACCATCAGAAGCCGCCAACTGATTCATTATCAGAGTCATGGTGGATGGAAATGGGAAAGAGGGCAAATTCTTGCCTCAGATGTAGGTAAGTTGCGTGTTATGGGTGATGTCAGTTATATGCTGCTTATGGCAAGACTTGTCATCATTTGAGGTATTGTCAAATGCTATGACTGTCTTTGTTACTAGTAATGATAACAGATGCACATATTAGACAAGCAGTTTTGATATTAGAAAGTAAGCCTGTAATGACAAATGTTATATTAACCAGAATCCTCTGAAGTCAACTGAGAAGGTAAGAGCTGAGGCATTTATGGTTGTGACATTTTCAGAACTGGATTAATGGGGCTAAAGACATTGTGATCTTCAAATTTAGAAATATTCAAAAGCTGAATATTATTTAGAAGTTGCAATAGTGAAGTATTGATGCTCCATCTCTAAGGACATTGGTTCACTCATGCAGTAAGGCAAGTGGGAAGTTGTTGTCTATTAATGATATCTATTTGTTCTTGTGAAGCTGGAGGTGTACCTCTTTTCAAGAAATTTCTCCTTTAGAAGTCAGCATCCATTTACACTCAGGTTATTTTTTTCCATTGTCTTCATAGATCTCACTCATCAGAGATACTGGTCTGTAGTTCATTGAATTTTTCCAAGTCTTTTTTCTCAAAGGTAGGCACTACATATGCCTTCTTACACTTGCACAGCCTCTTCCAATAAATTTGTAACATTTATAAAGGCTTGCCAGGTGTTTCTATACATGTCTTGAACATGAATAGAGTGAGTTCATTGGGGTCATGTGCCATATATGGATCAAGACATTCCAACCACCCAGTTATATTTTGTCTATCAATTACAGTCTTTCTAAGTCCTCTTCCTCATCCTATCTTTCATGTGTAGGGATTAAATTGTCAGCTGTGATTACACTTTTGAACTTTTTATTCATTGCCTTTTATATTAACTTTAGTAATTCATCCTCCAGAATCCCATTGCTTGCTTTACTGCTGTATACCATCAGGTACTCCTGATAGATTAATGGAATAGTTTTGGATTTTCATCTGCTCTGTCCACAATTTATTTATTTTCTTAAGTTCTTGTGCTTCTCTTTCTTCTTTTTGTTTTACTTACCCCTCACTGATATCTTTCAAATCTAATTGTCTCTAATTATCTGTGGGTAGATAGATATACACCTATCTCTTTTCTTACCAACATTCCCCCTTTGTACTGCCATAGGAACCCATTTTCTAATCTCTTCATTGTAGATTTCACAGAACCTTTCATTGTATTATTCTTTGTTTTGGCAGTGGAATTTTATTTTCCAATTTATGTTCCCAATTTGATTGTTTACCTTTCTACAATTTCCATGACTGTATCCTCTGTGAAGCTGGTTTCTTCTCTGATCTCAGTGTGTTCTCACTGACCTTTCAGTCAAATTCAAGTACTATTCATTGCCATGACAAAATGTTATATTTAAGTGGTAATTCACTCTCCTGTAATATACTCCCTTCCCTAACTTGTATGAAAAGGCTTGGGAAAAATGCAATTCATCCATATCTTAGCCAGAATTAGGAGGCACTCATGTATACCAGTTTTGTGTGTGTGTAACTTGACTCTGATACTATAATCTACCCAAATTAGTTTATTCAAGAGAAAATAGGAGGTATACAGTTATTGTTTATGGAAAGTGTCTATATCTTTGAAAATATGTAGCTAATACTTGTATATGATCAACATAGGGTAGAATATGTAGGGAGTACTATGTTTTATGCAGAAGATTATATGAATTACTATAGATTTATAATTTTTTTTATAAAAGTGACTTTTGCAGGCAAGCTGCACTATCACCACATGTTTGATTTGCAAAATGACAAGACTCATCACATTATCCTTGACAAGAGTGTACCGAACATTCGGAGGAATACCCTTCTACAGGTATTGACAGTCTCTTATGATTATTCATTGTAAGAGACTTCAGAATCCTTTACTTGTCTTTGAAATGGCCGTAAGATATTTAGAACTTAGAAACACTGCTGCAAAATTAGTCTTTTATCCTTGAACAGAGCTCTATTTCATGAGATTTACTTCTTATTGTTGATTCTTGATGTTGGGGTTGTACTTCATAATCACAGCCCTTAATACCTGAACTTCATCCCTGCATTAGACAACAAGAGCTGCTGAATTTGTGTGGAAGTTGGTCATTCTGTCTAGTTCATATTTCACACCAAGGAAACCTTTCTAGTTTCAGCCAGTGATGAACAAATCTTACTTCCTTTTATTAGTTGTAGGATGTTGTGGAAGTGAGTCATAGGGTGGAGGAGGGGGTGCAGGATCTGGGGACAGTGAAGAACGTGTGGAAAGAGAGAACATTATCTAGGAGAGCAAAAAGAGGTATGTTTGAAGGAATAGTAGTTCCAACAATATTATATGGTTGCAAGGCATAGGCTGTAGATATGGTTGTGTGGAGGATGGTGGATGTGATGGAAATGAAATGTTTGAGGACAATATGTGGTGTGAGATGGTTTGATCGATTAAGTAATGAAAGGGTATGAGAGATGTGTGGTAATGAAAAGAGTGTGGGTGAGAGAACAGAAGAAGGTTTGTTGAAATGGTTTGGACATATGGAGAGAATGAGTGAGGAAAAGTTGACAAAGAGGATATATGTGTCAGGGGTGGAGGGAACAAGAACTGGGAGACCAAATTGGAGGTGGAAGGATGGGGTGAAAAAGATTTTGAGTGATTGGGACCTGAACATACAGGAGGGTGAAAGGTGTGCATTGAATAAGACACCTTACAAATCCAGATGATGTCATTCTGGTGGCAGACGTGAATAGAGAGATATTGTAGATGCAAAGGTCTCAGTTTGGGAGAGTGTGATAAGAGGAAGTTGATAGTTAATTTGAATAACAGTAAGTTCATAAGAATCAGCAGGGGACTGAGACAAGTTGGTTTGAGTGTGAATCTAAATGGGAAGAACCTGGAGGAGGTGGAATGCCTTAGATATCTGAGTGTTGACTTGGCAGTAGATGGAACATTAGAAGCTGATGTGAATCATATGGCGGGGGATGGGACAAAGGCCACTGTGTGTTTGGTAAAGATGGGTATGTCTGATGGTATCCCAGCAGTGTTTTAAGGGTGCAAGTCTTGGGCCCAGAATGCAAACGACTAAAAGAGGGTAGATATGTTGGAAATGAAGTGCATGAGGACCATATTTGGTGTAAGGAGAGTTTGATCGTGTAAGAAATGACTGTGTAAAGAGTTGTGTGGTTATCATTGGAGCATAATTAATAAAGCAAACCAGGATTTGCTAATATGGTTTAGACATATAGTGAGGGTGAATGGAGAAAGTCTGTCCAAGTGGATATAAATGTGAGATATAGAGGAAGCAAAAGGAAGTGGGAAACCAAGAATTGATAGAAGAATAGAGTGAAAGAGGCACTTGAGTTATCAGGGCACTAACATTCTGCAAAATGAGAGTGTTCATGGGATAGAGAAGATTGGAGCAATGTGGTATAAAAGGAGAAATGTGCTGTCTTGTTCAACAGCTGGTAGTAGTTGGTAGGTAGCAAACGACCAGGGAGGTGTGTTACCAGTACTACCCGCCAGGGTATTAGAAGGGTTAGTGACAGTTGCGTCGTGAGCCAGCACTTCAGTGGTTGTCAAGTTGCACTACTCAAATCTGGGTAGCTGTCTTTCCTTTTTGCCTCACCCACACATGGACTACTGGCTTTCTGTCCACAAACAGAGAATCTCTCCTTGTTACACATAATGCTTGACAACATTAAACTCACACAGCTCTTTCTTCTTAACTCTAGATTTGCCTGTGGTGAGCACTATGCACTAGCCATGCCTTTTGACAAAATGGTAGGAGCAGTAGACAGCAGTAGTAGGTAGGAGCATTTATGCAGGAGCGTTAGGTAGAAACATTAGGTGGAAGTGGTAGGCAGGAGCAGTAGGTGGATACATTGGCTAGTAGTAGTCGGTAGGAATATTAGGTAGGAACCTCTGCAAGCACTGCACTAGAGTTGCCCTTTGCCAGTGGCCTGTTAAGGATGAGGCAGTAAAGGCTAAGAAGCGGCACTGGAGTCCACTAGTTATGAAGATGCTATTGCCGTGACTGCCCCCTTAAGGGAGTTTTAATTGGAACAGACACCAGAGATAAAGATAAAAGTATGGTGAGATGAACCAGGGCATATGATGTGGTTTGGGGAAACCTTGGAATTGTCTTTGGGGCTTGGCTGTGGATGGGGCTATAGTTCCATGCACAGTAAACATCAGCCAGAGAGTAGATATGAGTAACTTAGGCTGTTCTTGGTTTTGTCCTGGCACTGCTGCATTATTGTGGGATCAGCAAACAAGGACAGAAAAAAGAAACAAACCCATGTGTAAAAGAATTGATTTCTTTAAAATATATTATGTGGGACAATGATGAATGAAGTAAAACTAGCTGGGAAGCAAGATTTAAGAGTACAAGAATAGTTGCGTTTGGAATAAGTGAACAGTTTTAACAGTGTAAGAATAGGTGTGTTTGTAATGGGTTAATAGCTTTAACAGTTTGAGAATAGGAGTGATTGGAATAGGTGAACAGTATGTAATATACCACCAAAATAATTAGATATGTTTTAAAGATTTGCAAACTAAAGTGGATTGAGAGAAAAAATTCCCTTTAAGTGCCCTTATGTTTGTCAAGCAGTAAATATTCCATGGGCAGCTCATTTACAATAGACATTCTAACACTAGTGTAACTGTTCAGATCATTCTTGGGATGCTCAATACAGGACTTGGTGGCAGGATATACATTGGTCTAAACCAGTCTGGCATCATCTATGGGGTAAAGATAAACCAGAACCAACGTGACTGTTTCATGCTAGGTAAGACCAGAGGTGGTAAGACATTCATGACTGCAAAGTCTACACTTTGACAGAGGCTGTATGTTCCTCTCTAGATCTCTATGTTGGCTGTTGTAATCATAGACACTCCTTACTTCTCCAGTAACTTCAGCATAACCAGCAAACAGAGGTACTTACTAAGGGGACCCAGACTACTCTTTAAAGAAAATAGCTCCATGCTGAGTCCAAATATAACTGTAGATCTTTTTCAGTCTTGGGGTCTCCCAAACTGAAAATATTCACATTATAGAAATGGAATATTGAAAATATTTTCTCTTATGATCATGTGCTGTTGCAACTGTCAGTCTTTATCCTCGTCTTACATCTACTAACGGTTCAGTAGGATGTATCTGGTACATACAGCCACTCAAATCACGCACATGGTACCTGCCATATACCATAATCTATCCACCTATTTGTCTATCTATATCTCTATTGCCTGTTCCCTCTGGGAACTCCCATCAAGGGGTGGCCATGGCAAAAGAGTTTCCACTTATCCCTCTCATGTGCCTCCCACACATACCCCATTCCTTGCATTCTTCCACTATTTCTCCTCCTTCAGTATTCCTCCTCACTATTTGCCCATGTCACAGGTGGTCCTCCACTCACACCAACCCCTTTAATTGTACTCTCATACACTCTCCTTGTAAATTTCCAGTCTTGCATTCTTTCCTCACGTCTAAGCCACCTCAAAGTATTACGTTTCACCCATTCTGCCACTCCACAATTCACTCCCTTTGCATTCCCTGCCATACCACATCTTTCATACACCCATTCATTTCTTTCTTCATTCCATCTAGTCACACCTCATACTCTTCTAAAATGACTCATTTCCACAGCCTGGATTCTTGACCTCTGTGCCTCATTCTATGTCCATGGTTGCTCTGCATAGGTCAGGGCTGGGAGGACTATGCTTTCCCTTAATCCTCTCCTCACTTCCATACTAGCACCTCTACCCTTCATTACTCTGTTAAGGGACCCAGTGACTCTTCTACCCTGTACTAATCTCTCCCTTATCTCTCTTTCCATATCACCACATGTACCCAAGACAGCTCACAGATACTTAGATTCCCTCACTTCTTCCTGTCTTTACCCCCTGTATCCACAGCACAATTTAGTACACTTTCTTCTTTCACTCTGTATGGTTTTACGAAATCTGTACTTTCACTCTATTTCCTTTCAAACACCATTACTTTGAAAGTAGAATGCTGTTACTCGCATTTGCCTTCCACTTAAACACATCATAAAACACAACCTCCTGAAGATCCTCTTCACTCTCTGCAAACAACACTATACTATCCACTGACAGGCTTGCTACTAGCCACCACATTTCACCGCCACACTCTTTCTCTGCATCCCCTTTCCCTAATTTTGCATTCATCTCTCTTATCAGTCCATGCATATATGTATATTAGAAAGCCTCAGTAACATCATGCAGCCCTGCCTCACATCTACATGTATCCCAAAACTTTTGCTCAGCTCTCCATCCACTCTTACACACACATTTGCTCCTCTATAGAAGGCTTTTTCACCATCCATCAGTTGTCCTTCTATACCATATATCCTTAACACATCCCACAAAGCATTCCATTCGACTCTGTCATATGCTTTCTCCAGATCCATAAAAGCTGCATACAACTTCTTACCTTTTGCCAAATATTTTTCCACGATCATCTTTACTCCAAAGGTCTGATCCACACATCCCATACCTTTCCTAAAACCCCCTTGCTCTTCACTTATTCTGCATTCAGTCACTTCCATCACTCTGTCGGTTAATAATCTTGCATACACTTTTCTTGGCTTACTTTACAGACTTAATCCCCTGTAACTGTTACATACATTTTTAGCACCTTTCCCCTGGAATAAAGGAACTATAATAGCTTTCACCCATTCTTGAGGCACAACCTTCTGTTTCCAATGTAAATTATATGTAAGATGCATCCACTTTATCACACTTTCTCCTCCTTACTTCAGCATTTCAGACATAATCCCATCCACTCCAGGTGTCTTCTCTTCCTTCAGCCTCATCATTGCCCTTCTTACCTCCCTTTTTTGTATAGGCCCTTCACTTGTATCCTCTTCCTTCCATCCTCCATACCCATGCATGTAACAGCTGCTGCCTTCCCTTCTCCCACATTCATCAGCTCTTCAAAATACTCTTTCCTCCTTCCCTTCAATCCCTTCATTTGATTCAGCAATTCCCCTTCCTTACTTCTCACATCTGCACTTCAACCCATACATCTACCTCTTTTCTTTTCCACCTCCTTCCAGTGTAGTTTCTTTTTTTTTTTTTTTTTTTTATACTTTGTCGCTGTCTCCCGCGTTTGCGAGGTAGCGCAAGGAAACAGACGAAAGAAATGGCCCAACCCCCCCCCCCCATACACATGTATATACATACGTCCACACACGCAAATATACATACCTACACAGCTTTCCATGGTTTACCCCTAGACGCTTCACATGTCTTGATTCAATCCACTGACAGCACGTCAACCCCGGTATACCACATTGCTCCAATTCACTCTATTCCTTGCCCTCCTTTCACCCTCCTGCAAGTTCAGGCCCCGATCACACAAAATCTTTTTCACTCCATCTTTCCACCTCCAATTTGGTCTCCCTCTTCTCCTCGTTCCCTCCACCTCCGACACATATATCCTCTTGGTCAACCTTTCCTCACTCATTCTCTCCATGTGCCCAAACCATTTCAAAACACCCTCTTCTGCTCTCTCAACCACGCTCTTTTTATTTCCACACATCTCTCTCACCCTTACGTTACTTACTCGATCAAACCACCTCACACCACACATTGTCCTCAGACATCTCATTTCCAGCACATCCATCCTCCTGCGCACAACTCTATCCATAGCCCACGCCTCGCAACCATACAACATTGTTGGAACCACTATTCCTTCAAACATACCCACTTTCCGAGATAATGTTCTCGACTTCCACACATTCTTCAAGGCTCCCAGAATTTTCGCCCCCTCCCCCACCCTATGGTCCACTTCTGCTTCCATGGTTCCATCCGCTGCCAGATCCACTCCCAGATATCTAAAACACTTCACTTCCTCCAGTTTTTCTCCATTCAAACTCACCTCCCAATTTACTTGACCCTCAACCCTACTGTACCTAATAACCTTGCTCTTATTCACATTTACTCTTAACTTTCTTCTTCCACACACTTTATCAAACTCCGTCACCAGCTTCTGCAGTTTCTCACATGAATCAGCCACCAGCGCTGTATCATCAGCAAACAACAACTGACTCACTTCCCAAGCTCTCTCATCCCCAACAGACTTCATACTTGCCCCTCTTTCCAAAACTCTTGCCTTTACCTCCCTAACAACCCCATCCATAAACAAATTAAACAACCATGGAGACATCACACACCCCTGCCGCAAACCTACATTCACTGAGAACCAATCACTTTCCTCTCTTCCTACACGTACACATGCCTTACATCCTCGATAAAAACTTTTCACTGCTTCTAACAACTTGCCTCCCACACCATATATTCTTAATACCTTCCACAGAGCATCTCTATCAACTCTATCATATGCCTTCTCCAGATCCATAAATGCTACATACAAATCCATTTGCTTTTCTAAGTATTTCTCACATACATTCTTCACAGCAAACACCTGATCCACACATCCTCTACCACTTCTGAAACCACACTGCTCTTCCCCAATCTGATGCTCTGTACATGCCTTCACCCTCTCAATCAATACCCTCCCATACAATTTACCAGGAATACTCAACAAACTTATACCTCTGTAATTTGAGCACTCACTCTTATCCCCTTTTCCTTTGTACAATGGCACTATGCACGCATTCCTCCAATCCTCAGGCACCTCACCATGAGTCATACATACATTAAATAACCTTACCAACCAGTCAACAATACAGTCACCCCCTTTTTTAATAAATTCCACTGCAATACCATCCAAACCTGCTGCCTTGCCGGCTTTCATCTTCCGCAAAGCTTTCACTACCTCTTCTCTGTTTACCAAATCGTTTTCCCTAACCCTCTCACTTTGCACACCACCTCGACCAAAACACCCTATATCTGCCACTCTATCATCAGACACATTCAACAAACCTTCAAAATACTCACTCTACCTCCTTCTCACATCACCACTACTTGTTATCACCTCCCCATTTGCGCCCTTCACTAAAGTTCCCATTTGCTCCCTTGTCTTACGCACTTTATTTACCTCCTTCCAGAACATCTTTTTATTTTCCCTAAAATTTAATGACACTCTCTCACCCCAACTCTCATTTGCCCTTTTTTTCACCTCTTGCACCTTTCTCTTGACCTCCTGTCTCTTTCTTTTATACATCTCCCACTCAATTGCATTTTTTCCCTGCAAAAATCGTCCAAATGCCTCTCTCTTCTCTTTCACTAATACTCTTACTTCTTCATCCCACCACTCACTACCCTTTCTAATCAACCCACCTCCCACTCTTCTCATGCCACAAGCATCTTTTGCGCAATCCATCACTGACTCCCTAAATACATCCCATTCCTCCCCCACTCCCCTTACTTCCATTGTTCTCACCTTTTTCCATTCTGTACACAGTCTCTCCTGGTACTTCCTCACACAGGTCTCCTTCCCAAGCTCACTTACTCTCACCACCTTCTTCACCCCAACATTCACTCTTCTTTTCTGAAAACCCATACAAATCTTCACCTTAGCCTCCACAAGATAATGATCAGACATCCCTCCAGTTGCACCTCTCAGCACATTAACATCCAAAAGTCTCTCTTTCGCACGCCTGTCAATTAACACGTAATCCAATAACGCTCTCTGGCCATCTCTCCTACTTACATAAGTGTACTTATGTATATCTCGCTTTTTAAACCAGGTATTCCCAATCATCAGTCCTTTTTCTGCACATAAATCTACAAGCTCTTCACCATTTCCATTTACAACACTGAACACCCCATGTATACCAATTATTCCCTCAACTGCCAGTTTCTTATTGTCCCAAAACTTTTCACTTAACTTTCTTCCAAAATCTTCATCTACTCTTTCTTTGCTTTCCTTTATCTGCTTCTTAACATCCCGCTTACATATTTTGTATTCTTCCCTCCTCCTTCGCTGAACTTCCCCTGGTACATTCCTATTGAGCAATCCACCATATGCCTTTTTTCTTCTCTCCTACAGCATTTCTAATCTCTTCCATCCATGCATTGTCCTTTTTATTCCTGTATCTCGCTACCTTGTATCCAGCTATGGATTCTACAACCTTTACTAGCATTTCTTTGAACGTTTACACATGACTGCATTCTTAAATTCACTGGACATCTAAGCTTTCAGTTACCTTCCTTTTATACTCCTCTCTGCATTTTTCCTGATTCATCTTCTCGCATGCCAACACTTTTACCTCTCCATTCTTCCTTATACCATACCTCCACTTCTCCCTCATCCTTATCCCCACAAGAACTGCGAAATGGTCAGTCTCCCCAAAGAATCCTCTCACGACTCTAGCATCCAGCACAGCCTTTCTCAATCTTTCATACACTGCCACACAGTCAGTCAAAGCCTTTTGCTCTTCTCTTCTATTATTCCTCATCCTTGTATATCTGTTGATCATCTTGTGCTGAAAAAAGGTGTTTGCATGGAATAAACCCCTATCTGCAAGATAGCTTCCATTCTCATTTCCTTTAGGCACTCCTCATTTACCAACAATCTCACCAATTTCATCACATCCCCTTTTCACATTTATATCACCCAATATGACCACGTTTCTCTCATTCTCAAAACTGTTTATACGGTCATTCAAATTTCCCCAGAAAAGCTTCATTTCATCCTTACTTCATACAGTCTTCATATTCACAGGTGCATATACACATACTCATGCATACTTCAAAATCCCAGTCTTTCCTTTCACCCACACTATTCTTGATTCATTTCATCCATGCTCTATAACACCCTCCCATATTCTTGGTGATAGCAGAATTGTACATCCTTTTCCCTGATAATTTTCACTCATTCCCATCCTTACTACATTTCCTTCTATGCATAACTTGCATTCATCATTTCCATTTTCACTTCACACACCCTTCCCAAGGATATGGGTTTCTCCAATCCTTAGCACATCCGTGCTACAACTTTTAAACCTCTCTACAATCTCCCTCCTTTTATTCTCACCAGTCATCCCATTCACTTTCAGTGCTATGACCCTCAATTGTCCGTCTATTTAATCCACAGCATAACTGGCAGACTCCGGTGCTGCTTCTTAGCCTTTTGTGCCTTACCCTTGACAGGTCACTGGCAGAGGGCAACTCCAGTACAGTGTTTCCAGAGGCAGCAAGGCTCCAAAATTGTCAAAAAAGTAAAAGTGACAGCACACCTCAGGGGTTTCTCCAAATCTAAAAGTATTGCCCTAATGTAACTGGGTAACACCTCCTCCTTTAGTTCACCCCTAAAGAGTGTAATAATGAGGTCAGCACAAGAAGGTGGGGTAAGACTTTGCTACTCTCATAAAACTAGAGTATCCCTTCGGCTACACTAGTAAAACTAAAGTATCCCCTCGAGGTACTGAAAGTCAATAACTTTTCCCAATTTCAAGCTTTACTTTCCACAGTAGCAGCACCTCATAACCTCATTGGTTATGATAAAATTACTTCTATAACATTATGCAGTTTAGTGTTAGACATGAAAACCTGCATTACATTGACTGGAAAAAATTGTATGTTCAATCATCATTCAGAAATTTTACTCTTGCATGTACATTGTTGTGAATCAAGGTTACATGGTGGCTGCTCAGTGTCTCTATGAGTATGGCACGGGGTGAAATGAGAGAGAGGTCGAATGACGCTGGTGACTGGTTTATTGCCAGATTATGGTGAAACAGAATGGAATTTACCACTTTTGTATTCAGATGATGCTCTTTTTTTTACATGAATTAGAGGAGGAAGTAGATAGAATGGCAGGGATGCTTTGATGATATATGTAGGTGAATACTAAACATGAATGTAATCAAAACTAAACTAAAGGTTTGAAAGAAGTAAGATAGCACAGTGTAATATTTGTTTGTATAGTGAAGATGTTAGAGGAGTGACTAGGGATATGATGCAATGAAAGTATTTTGTATGTAGAGTTGGAATGAAGAGACTTTGGTCGCACATGACAAATCAACTGTTTGAGTAAAATAGAAATGTAAGAAGCAAAAATATTATCTATACACCCTCTCCAGAGATCCACTAGACACAATTTTCACCTCCACTCAACCACCTTATTAACTATTCCATATACAGCCCCAGCTTTTCCATTCTTTAACAGGTTTACTGTCCTTATTTTGTCCTCCTTTTAGTTACTCGGATAGATTCTGTTAAGGATATTATACACACTGGACAGATTATTCAGATGGTGAATTATAACTAATTGTTATTGAAAATGTGATGAGGACAAAGAGAGTGAACACTAAACCCTGTGTCAGATGCAAAAATTGCTGAAATGGAGCTGGGATAAATGATGGCATTTTTGTCTTAGATTATCTGACTTTAAGGACTTTTCTTCTTCACATTTTAGTAACTATGAATCTGTGATGATTGGAAGAGGTGTGTATTGGATAAGAATTGGTATTATTATACTTAATCGCTATCTCCCGCATCAGCGAGGTAGCGCCAGGAAACAGACGAAGAATGGCCTATCCACTCATATACACACATATATATATACATAAATGCCTATACATGCCCATATACATATCACCATATACTTACATATACATACACAGTCATACATATCTACACATATACATATCTCCACATGTACATATTCATACTTGCTTGCCTTCATCCATTCCTGCCACTACCCTGCCACACAGGAAATGGCTTCGCTAACACACACACACACACACACACACACACACCCCGCTTCCTTAAGGTATCCTCGGGAGAAACACACAGACCAGAAAGACCTTATCAAGCCTCACAAGGTAATACATTTTTGTTTTTCACAAGGCATAAAATTCAATGCAGTTCATGATTTTAATGCTTCTATTTTTTTGAGAAGCTCCCTCTAGCAAGTAGGTTTCACCCTTCTAGAGTGCTTACATGAGAGATCAAGCAGTGATGCTTTTGCTCGTATTTTTATTATCCAAGGATAGACTTGATTGCTGACCAGTTTGGGGCTATGAATTTTGTTGTCTGGAGTAACTTGTGATGGTAATTAATGACTTGGTGAATGCTGTGTTTATTTTTCAGGTTTGCAGTTGGCTTGAGCTGTCTGGAGAAATGAATGGGTTTACCTTTTTTTTTTAACCATATGCAGTAAAAGACATCTCAATAGAAATTATGCTTCGTAGAATCTTTTTAAGTCAGAGTACAGATTATAATCTTTCAAATCAGAACCAGTTGTCTCCGTATTCATCACTTTATTGTGGAGATTATCATATGAATAATGAGCAGGTTGTGGGAAATCTCTTGTGTCTTACTCGTGGTGGACAGTGACAGTACTAAATCTCTTTCTCCTTGCCTGATTGTATTTTTTATGAACATTATTTACCCAAATGAGTATTAGAAGTGATAGGAATGCAGTACAGAATTTGCTAAATTTCCTGTGCATATGCAGGCTTTTCAACTTTGGTAACTTCTGAGATCAAGCCAATGTTGCTTCCATGTGACTCACTCATCCAGTTCATCCCTGTGATTCATCCTGGAACTCTTTCCCCGATGTCAAAGGCCTCAGCAACTTCAACACCTCATTCTTCAGAGTCTGACTTCTTTGTTATTATTCTTACAGTAAGTTGAATGCAATCTAATGTGGTGTAGGAGATATAGATTAGCATCCAGAAGTATCAGAACACTAGGTAAGCTGAGCAGAATGTTACGTGACATAGTGTATTCATAAGAGATTAGTTATGTTTAAGCCTTTGATTGGATTTTTGTTAGATGTGGCCTTTCCTATATATAATTATGTTTAAAACTGTGATTGGATACTCCCTTTTGTTAGGAAGGGCTTGTCCTGTTATCTTGTCAGATATGAACAGAACAAGTATATTAATAACAGGTAAAGTAAGGACACTGAATAAAAATATGGTATGGGAGGATTACTGTCATATAATTCTTGAGAAAAGCAAATTGCTGTAATTCCAATATCACTGTTTATATATTTATTGTATTTTTCTTCACTGTTTGGTAAGATGGCTCAAGCAGAACATCCTTGATTTACTATGATCAGAAATACTATGAGTAAATGCAGTCTGTGGGCTCTTTATGTTTGGGTGTATTTAAGACTAAAAGCCATTATAATGATTGTTGATTGTATGCAGTGAAGTCATTTAACTGTGAGACAGGAAGTGCAAGTGATGATTGTTTCACTTGACAACTCCACCAAGTCTACCAGATTAATACCAAAGAAGTGCTTTAGTGTGTGAGCTGAAAAGCTGCTTGTACACATCTGCCTCATGGTAATGGGAGTAAGTTAAAGATGATAAACTGATTAGCATTGTAAATGATTCATTTGTGTTGTATTCTTATTTCCAATAACATTTTTCAGGTGCGACCTCAACCTGGTTTAGTGTACCATTCCCGTAATGATCCTGAGATAATATTTTTGCGTGAGGGAGGTGTGACAAGTATCATGCGTGGTCAACACCTTGCTCAGTTTATTACTTCCTCAGCAAATGCACATCAAGAGTTGCAAAACCAAGTGTCTTTGGAGAAACAGGCAATGATCAACCTCATATCTAGCACTGAATCACAGTGTAGCTAAAGATCATTTGGCAAACCACTATTGTCTTGTAAGTTATGTTATAAGAATAATGTGGAAAGATGTGTGATGATTACAGTTTATGGAGATTGTTAAAGCTACCCTATTTATATCTCTAGGTATGTGTGTGTATAATATTTGTAGATTGTCTTTATCAACTGTATCATCATATATACTCAGTTCAACAAACACAATAAAACTTTCCCTTCCCAATTTTAGTCTCTTCCAACATGATTTCTCTCCACTTTACTTGAACTTTGTTGTGAAGGCCCTCTTATATGTAGCTGATGTCACTGTGACAAGACAGCACCCTAACAGTGTACAAACAAAAACAAACACATATCATTACAACATGCAATTACAGCATGGGCTTACTCAAAAATGAACTGATTTATCCCAACAAAGATTTACCATAATCTTTTTAACCCCTGACAGACATGAGTCCAAGCTACTTCCCCACAGAACTCAAAATTGTTAGCCACTCCTACTCAACGAAATATTAACCTTGCTTGGTATCACGCATGAAACACACAGTTTCAGCTGCTATCACATTAAAGTTAGTGCAGGTTTTACCTCTCTACTCCAGTGCTTGGTGGTTGGGCTCATTTTGAATCTGCTGCCAGTAATTATAGATTTGTGGATCTGGCACCAGGGCAGTGTTTTTAGCAGTGCTAAGGAACCAAAATTTGTTTTACACTGCAGCTGAGGTAATTAACAGTCCTGTTAATTTCTTATCTTCAGCTGTATTTTAGCCCTTCAGGATGTCATCCAAGAGGTGCAGAAGATGGTGCTAATGCTAATAAGCATAAGCATTATTCATTATCTATGCTTGAAAAGGTGGAGATACTGAAAAAATTAGGTAAAGGAACTTTTGTAAAGACTTTGTGCGAGTACTATGAGATCGGATTGTCAACTGTGTATGACTTAGAGGTAATTTCTGTTTTCTGGCATTTTCTGTGGTCTGGCAACGGCCAGATCTTAATGTTGCTGGATTAAAGAGGTACGACCTGTAGTTGGTGAGCAGCCCACAACTAGGGAGGTATATTACCATTACTACCTGCTTGGGTGTTGGAAGGGTTTGTGACAGCTGTGTAGTGAGCCAGCACTTTAGTTGTCTTTTCTTTCTGCCTCTCACACATGTAGACTGTTGGCATTCTGTCCACAAACTAACAACATCTTATTGTCATACATAACATTTGACAACACTTAACTTACATAGATCATTTTTCTTAACTCTAGAATTTCCTGCGGGCAGTACCATGCACTATCCGTGCTCGTTGGCAAAATGGTTGGAGCTATAGATAGAAGCAGTAATTAGGAACATTTAGGTGGGAGTATCAGATAGAAGTAGGAGGTAGGAACATTTGGCAGTAGCATTAGGTAGAAATAATGAGTCAGAACATTAAGCAGGAGCCTCTGCAAACAGTGCACTAAAGTTGCCCTCTGCCAGTGTTCTGCTAAGGGTGAGGCACTACGGCAGCACAAGTTCCCTAATTAAGTAGACTCGCCACCCCCTTAAGGTAGTTCCATATGGGAACAGGCATCAGAGATATAGATAGATCACAAATTTTCATCAAGTGCTGGTTATGAATTTATGGTTCCAGCCTTCTAAAGAACATCCTGAAATTGCCAGTCATGCTGGCAGGAACATTGTATTGAAGTAGTTGAAATGGACATTAGGTAAGACCCTGAAAACACTGTGCTAGTGTTACCCTCTGCTAGTTGCCTGTTAAGGGTAAGAAGGATAAGAAGCATTACTGGAGCTCACCAGTTATAAGAACTCTTTTGCTGTGGCTACCCCCTTAAGGAACTTCTTAAAGGGGACAGGTATTAGAGATATAGATAAATGGATAACTAGTCATGCTTGAAACATGCCTTTTGTGGCAACATACTTTTTGAGTAATTTTTCTCTGTATATATAGCAGCAAAAAACAGTTATAGAGATATGCAGAATGAAGATGTGGGAGAGGTCAGTGTCTGTTATGGTATTATGTATGAAGTCCCAGTGTGCCGTATGGATGTGAGTCTCAGCCTCTGAATACAAAGGAACAGAGTGAAAGAGGGTAGACATGTTGGAAATAAAATCCCAAAGGACAATATATGGTGTAAGGCAGATAGATGTATGGAATGACAATATAAGAGAGAGATTTGTTGGTAAATGCAGTCTGATTGAGTCCAGGATGTGCTGAAATGGTTTAGATGTATGGAGATAATGAGCAAAGTAAGAGTAAGAGGATCTGTGTGTCAGAACTAGAGGGATGAAGGGGGGAAAAGAGACCAAGAAGGGTGTGCTAGGATAGAGTGAAAGAGGTTTTGACATATCTTGGCCTGACAGTCAGGAGGGTGAGATGCATGTTTGGGATAGAATGAACTGAAGCAGTGTTGTATACAGGGGGAACATGCTATCACTGGACTGGTCTGTGGGACTTGGCACTTGACAGGGCTGTGGTGTCAATGTATTATAAATGACAGCTGAAGGGAGGATGTGTGTAAATGTGGCTGTTCCTCATGTTTCTATCGCTATCTGACAAAGGAGGGAAATGGTGGACAAGGCTAATTTATTTGTACCTGCTGCTTGTTCACTGAAGCTGGAGAGGCAGCTGTGTTGAAAAAAAAATCAGCTATTAGGGAGAAAAACATAAAATTGCTTAATTCTTTTATTTTTAGAGAAATGTCACAAACAGTACACATCAAAAATTCTTCAATTCAATAATTTATGAACTTCTTTTGTTTGAATGCACTATCCTTCTAAGTAAAAGTGTGGTGTTGATTAATCAGTTTCCATTACTTTCTTCAACTTTTAATTTTTTAGCAAGTAGTGTTCTCCCCTCTTCACTAGTAAAGAATTCTTGGAGAGCATCTAAAGCTCGCCGGCGATGTGAGATGCTGTTCTTGACACTGCTGTCTAGCTCGGCAAATGTTTGGCTGTATCCTGTCAGAGAGGAGAAAATCTAAATTAATTAACATTCCATATGACAGATACTTCAGTCTTCAGTTTGATGCAATTTGAGAAGGTAGTAAATGGCTTTGGTAAAGTTAGTCTTCAGCATCAAAGTTCACACCGTTCATACATGAATGAAATAGGTGTGACAGAATGATCTGAATATCAGTGGATAAGAGGATTTCTTAAGTGAGAAATATATGGTAGGATGAATATCTGAAGTTATAGCATCAGGAAGCCTGATAGAGATACAGTGTTATGAAATGAGTAATTAATAATGCAAATGACATATCACTATGTATTACAGTATGGGTTTGTAGAAAGAAACAGCTGTTGATTAACGATGCATAAGAATGAATGTATAAATTAAGGAAGATTAAAAGGGGTAAAAGTATATAAGGATGAAAGTAAGGTGGAATTAAGGTGCAGGACCTAAAGTGCTTTTTTTCTTCTTGCTTCAAAAAAGGAAATGAGCTCATTTCTCAGTAAGGCAAAGTTTTAAGAGGAACAGAAAAGATGAAACTGATGAAGTCTTTTTTTTTTTTTTTTTTTTTTTTTTTTTTTTTTTTAAACTATTCGCCATTTCCCGCGTTAACGAGGTAGCGTTAAGAACAGAGGACTGGGCCTTTTTTGGAATATCCTCACCTGGCCCCCTCTGTTCCTTCTTTTGGAAAATTAGAAAAAAAAAAAAAAAAATGATGAAGTCTTATATGCTGGAATTTTATATACAGTATCAGCTAACACCATCAACCAAAAGAAGAGCTCCAAAAAATGGGTAACTTAATTTTTGAGACTTACATCAAACATCACAGAGCTCAAGAACCAGGCTGTGGAAATGAGTACTTTTAGAGGAGCATGTGGTATGGCTAGATGGAAAGAAGGTAATAAGGGGGGTGTTTGAGAGCTCTGGTATGACAGAATGCAAAGGGGATAAATTGTGGAATGGTTGAGAGGGTGAAACTAAATACTTTGAGGTGGTTAGAGCATGTAGAAAGAATGCATGACAGAGAATTTCTGAGAATAGTGTATGATAGGGGAGAAAGAATACTTCCCACGTATTCCCTGCGTGTCGTAGAAGGCGACTAAAAGGGAAGGAAGCAGGGGGCTGGAAATCCTCCCCTCTCGTTTTTAATTTTCCAAAAGAAGGAACAGAGAAGGGGGCCAAGTGAGGATATTCCCTCAAACACTCAGTCTTCTGTTCTTAATGCTACCTCGCTAATGTGGGAAATGGTGAATTGTTTAAAAAAAAAAAAAGGATGATTAATGGGGTTAGTGTGAGAGGAAGACCATCTGTGACATGGGGAAAAAGAGCAGAAAAATACCGGAGGGAGAGAAATAGTGGAAAAATGAGTTAAATGGTGTATGCAAGGAATAAGTGGACTCTTTTGCCACAGCAACCCACTTGATGGAAGTTCTGGGAGGGTATGGGCATTACAGATGTAGATAGATACATTGAACCACCATCATTGTTCTCCCACTGCACTCATTGCAGAGTATTTATTCTTGAAGAATCTTTATCACAGCCACAACACATTACAGATACATTACACAAGATTATCTGAAAGAAATCTTCATTTCTTGAAATTTTAACCTCAATTATGCAACAGAAAGTAAAGGACACATGAACATTTTAATTATCATGACTTCCAAAAGGTCTAATAATGACTTCGAGTTGCCATAGGAAGAGAAGTGCATTCAAAGTCTAACCCTAATTTTTTAAATCTTTGACTGGTGGTACTAGCACATTAATGTATGTTGGTCAGTTGCTATCTACTTATGAATAACATAAATGTAGGACAATGAAGTTAATTTCAACCAAAAGATAGCTTAAAAACATGGGAATATTGCACATTTACCTACAAAATAGAGCCATATTATTGGAAGCATGGTAAGAGACATTTCAAATCTTATATCGAGTTTCAAAAGAAGGAAAGAGAAATTAGGCACTGTACAATTTTATTTTGCTGTCAATTAGCATTCATACTGGCACTGACACATGGTGGATGTGTAAGAAGTCAAGGATGAGTACTTTTCACAGCTTGTCCCGATATTATTCCAAATTTGGAAACTTTTGTCTAATATGTCACTTATGGACATGTAAACCATCCTTACACAGAGAATGTAATTACCTCGGGTGGGGGTAAACTGTTAACTTTACAAGTGTTGAAAATGTCCGCAGAACAAAGAAAAAGCTTGAGAGATCACAAACTTTCCTTCAACAAGGAAAGTAAAGGAATTACTGTATATAACACAAATTTGACTTTCACCTTCGCAACGCCTTTGCCACTATTGGCCTTTGATTCGATAGGTGAAGTCAGATGTCATCTTTTCTACACACTCCTTTTCACTAAACCCATAACAGCAATAGCTTTTAGGGAAGATGCCTTTGACCTGACCTTTATACATCTGGTCAAAGGGAAAATAACAAGAATAAAAAGAAACATCAAAAACATTTTTCCCTACTATGTAGAAAGACATAATAATAATAGTAATGCAGCAAAGTATAATTCAATCTTACTTTCAGTTCATAATTCATAACAGTTAGAAAGTGTATGTAAGCCAATGAGACCATTTTGTCTATTCCTGGTGTTACCTTGCCAACATGGGAAACAGCAAACAAGTATGAAAAAATATATAGGTTAGTCCATTGTCTAATAGAAAAACTGATGTAATGATAGCAGTGAAAATCCACTTATTTCACTATCCTGGAATGACATTTTGTCTGTTCTAGATATATTTTCTAACAATTTCAAAACAATATGGATCATTACATGATATGAAAGCCATACAAAGTGATGATAGGGTACCCCTAAATCTTGGTGGAACAAAATGGAAAGTAATGTAGCATTATAAAGGTAATATAATTTCTTTAGTTGAATCAGTGGCAGGCAACATAAAATAGAATGATACTTTAATTATGTATATAGTAGTATGATACTTAAAACAAATTCATATACAGGCAAGGTTCTTACTACTGAAAGTGACAGGCTGCTGCAGTTCAAGCTCAATTTGAATGGAGAAGTATGCGTCATAATTTAAGTTTTTGAGTGATAATCAATAATGACTGCAATTGGAAAGGTGAAAGTGAAAACAAAATTTAATACAGGAGAATTGGTATGCATCCCTATAAGCTGTGATACAAAGGAAGAATTAATATACAGGAAATCTGTAAGAACTACTACTCCCCAATTCCAAGGCACAGACATGAAATATGAATCTTTTTTTCCTATGTCATGAGGCTGAAAATATGAGATGGAAAATTTTTGTACTTCAGATGTCACCATCAAGGAAATGCATCCTGCCTAAATAAAAGGCAAATATATGTCAGAGAAGAATAAAAGATTCCATGGATTGTAACTTACCTTTAGGCTGAAAGCAAGGATCCCAACCAAACTTGTTGTCACCACGGGGTTCTACAATGGTACCTGGGGTACGGCCATGAAAGAGGATTACCTCGTCCTCTAAATTACCAGAGGAGAAAGCAAATGTACACACTGCTTCTGCAGACTGCAAAGAAATAGCAATTATATTCAACATAGTCCCAGCCAATGTCTCACAAATGATTCACTTTTGTGAAGAATTACAGTCTCTGAGGAGTAATGGGAAGTTCCTCATTTCATTTAACTATACATAAGATAAACACATATATGAATGAAAAGTGCCACACAAAACTAAATAATCTTCATCAACCTAATACAATACAGTAAACCCTTGCTTTAACAGACTAATAGGTCCATTAAATCTAATGTAATATGTGGGCCATTTTTTAATACAATATGCAGTTCACATGCTTTCTTTTAACTCCTCTATCACTTGATGCCATTTTTGAATTGTAAGGATTGCTTGAGGCAGACTGAAACTGAAACAAAGTGAGTATACCCCATGCTACCAAAAACAAGTGCAATATGAAACGTGCATGGTGCAGCATTTGATTTTTTCATTATTATTATTAATTGATGTATTAATGTTTGTACAGTCCGTTAAACCCAAAATCAGTTATATCGGGGTCTGTTAAATCAAGGGTTTACTGCATATATATATTTTATTTATTTATTTATTATACTTTGTCAGTCTCCTGCATTAGCGAGGTAGGATGGACCCAATGAAGTTTGTAGAGGATGCTTAAAAGATTCTTTTTCTTATCCAAAACTGGTCCTGGGAAGTGTTCTGGAGGTGTATAGTTTGTTTACAACCTTTATGTTGATATTTGTGGTAAGGGGAGTAAATGTCGTGGGTGTGTGTGTGTTGTATATGATACCTAGTACAGTGTGGTTGCAGTTCTGTAGGATGGGAGTGATATACCATTTCAGGAGTATGGATGCAAGTTGAAGTTATGTCTGACTGAGGTTAAGGAGATGACAGTGGATTTCTGTGGGGATGCAGACATTCTGTTTTTAATGAGCGAGAGTTCTAATTGTGTGATGTTATGTTGCATGTTTGTTGTTACTTGAATAGTGTCAGTGTTGTGATAAGATTGTGAGGTTGTCTGCTTATTACAGGACTTTCACAATGTGGCCTTTGGGCAGAGTTGAGAGGTCAAGTAGAAAGAGGTTAGGACAAACAAATGTACTATACAAAAAATTTAATTCAACCCAAAAAACATGAAACCATAGCAATAATTTAAGTCCCTAAAACAAAGTAGTTTCAGATTTCCTTAAGAGAAAAAGTATTTAAACCCATCTAAGAAAAGCCACATGGCCTTTCTTTGATAAGTAATGGATGCAACTGAAATCTTCAGTAAAGATCATAGTTCACAGTGAGCCTGGGAGAGTCAGTCATTGCTAACCTTATCTTCAAACGCTGTCAACAGGCGGTGAAGGCCAACTGGTTTCAGCTTTTCCAGAAACCATTTTATGTATGGACCTGGAAAAAATATTTAGAAATAAAATTTACATGGAGATAGAAGATAACACACTGAGCAAAAATTTAAGAGAAAATATAAAAGGAAATTAGACCCATACAGGATATATAATCATGTACTTAATGTTATGTAAAGTATCAACTTACAGTTGTTCATGTGCTTGTTTTTTGATATGTAAACAATCTGTTTATCAGAAACTATTCCAATCCCATTTCCAGGTTGATGTATCAATTGTATATTGTCACTTAACTTTTGTGGGAATTAATTTTGCAATTCTAACTTTCAGTGTAACCATTCAAGTAATGAGAACATATTTTCAAAGTAAAGTGTCAAACAAGAATAATCATACACATGTAATTTATTGCAGTTATGCTAAAATAAAGAATCTGTAGAAGGAAAACTGGAGTGTATCAGCCATTAAGGCGTTAATATAACTTTGATATAAACCCAGTCTGATTACTGCAAACTTGATGTGGTCATATGGTGACCAAATGACTCAAAATATGAAATGCTGGTCTGTATTTGCCATTTGTGTTTTGTTTGAGCTAATAATTTGATGCTGCCATATTTCAGCACAAAAGAAATAACATGATCTAGAATGACAGCTTTCCATCTTAAAACTGTGCATGGTGTAGTGTATCAGGAATAGACTTCTGAGTGTAGATAAGTAAATGAGATATCAGTTATGAAATAAATATCCACAGTGCATACCTGGAAGGCCGCCAAGAGCATTGAAACATAGGCATGTGTCCTCTACAATAACTGGGGCTTTGGTCAGTTCAGCTGCTGCTTTGCACTTCTTACGACTAATTTCATCTGCCTCACCCTGGTACTCTGGTAAATCTATTTTCTGGCTAACAATTCTGCCAAAGACAGGAGTTCATTTGGGATCATAAACAGATGACATTTCAGGTGTGTGTTACATTGTTGAGGAGTAGGTGTTTGGCATTTTCAGTGTAGGAGTTGTATCTTTGGCATGAGGAGTCCTGTCGTATGTTGAAATGATATTTGTATGAGGAGTCCTGTCATATGTTGAACTGTTATTTGTAATGTTGAAGAGATTGGTTCTGTACAAAACTCAATTTAGAAAGTGTGTCTCATAAAAGTTTGGGGAATGCAGTTTCAGATGGGTTATGTCTGACTGAGTGGAGATGAATACAAGATTGGGGCAGTGGTTTAGTGTTTATTAATCACTATCATGTAACTGTATTTTGCCAGTGTGGTGTTTGTTGAGTACAGGTAGCTGAAGTATAAGGCTGAAGTAAGCTCTTTATTACTGCTGAAAGTTTAGTGGATGGGTTTGAAGTGATTTGGATGGGAGAGGTTAGTCGTGTTGCTTAAAATTGGGTCCTGAGCATGTTGAGATGGAATTTTTTTTGAAGTATTTCTGTTTAACTGAGCAGTTGTTGAATGCCTATGGTTGCTAAGGAACTGGTGATTTTTCTGAGTGCTTCTTTTTATTTGGTTTGTATTTTTATTTGAAGGAATAGTGGTTCCAACAATGTTGTATGGTTGCGAGGCGTGGGCTATGGATAGAGTTGTGCGCAGGAGGATGGATGTGCTGGAAATGAGATGTTTGAGGACAATGTGTGGTGTGAGGTGGTTTGATCGAGTAAGTAACGTAAGGGTAAGAGAGATGTGTGGAAATAAAAAGAGCGTGGTTGAGAGAGCAGAAGAGGGTGTTTTGAAATGGTTTGGGCACATGGAGAGAATGAGTGAGGAAAGATTGACCAAGAGGATATATGTGTTGGTGGTGGAGGGAACGAGGAGAAGAGGGAGACCAAATTGGAGGTGGAAAGATGGAGTGAAAAAGATTTTGTGTGATCGGGGCCTGAACATGCAGGAGGGTGAAAGGAGGTTAAGGAATAGAGTGAATTGGAGCGATGTGGTATACCTGGGTTGACGTGCTGTCAGTGGATTGAATCAAGGCATGTGAAGCGTCTGGGGTAAACCATGGAAAGCTGTGTAGGTATGTATATTTGCGTGTGTGGACGTATGTATATACATGTGTATGGGGGTGGGTTGGGCCATTTCTTTTGTCTGTTTCCTTGCGCTACCTCGCAAACGCAGGAGACAGCGGCAAAAAAAAAAAGAAAATATTATTTCATTAGTCTTTGAAAGAATGGGTGACCTGGTAGGTAAGGCATAATTTAGAGAAGACCATATGAACTATTTATGGAGAAAGCTGGATGGGATGTGATTGACTTCTTTAGTTTTGTAGGAGCTTCATAAAGGGGATCCTGTGGTTTCAAAGTTCAAGATATGGCATGATGTGTTACACAACCTTCTTATGGACCTTCAATTTGAAAATATTTGACTGCTAGCTAACAATATTCCTGTATAGAATGATTCCCATTTGAATTTTCTGTTGATTATCTAAAAGAATATGTGCTAATAAGAGTTATTACCTGAAGGGGAAAGAGTCCCCCAGTATTGCTACCACTTCTTCCAGTTTCTTGGCATTTCCAGTTACAAAGATGAGGGGACGTGATGCTGCCATACCTCCTTAATTATACTGAAGAAACAGAATTTTTATTACCAATGCAGTAAAATGATTTTATCCATTTATTAAAACGGTAAAAATCATATTCCATGAGTTATGTAAAATAGTGGTAACCTTAAATGATAACCTTTTATATCCAAAGCGTACTGATGTAAACAATCACCCTCTGAATATTTAGGTACAAAAGGGGAGCAATAACGAACAAATGTGAACTGTACTGTAATGGTAATGGAAAATATTCTACATGAGTTACCCTGCTGTAGTGTACACTGAAATTATGGCACTATAACTAGTATAATGTAGGTATGCATATTATTGTAAAATTAGTTTATCGTCTACACTACAAGCAGGCGAAAGAATGGAAGGAAGATGCTTACAGGAACATTTAATTTTGGTTAAAATTCATTATTCTGCTCCAAAGAATATATATTATAGAACTTATTCTAATCAAGACTAATTGTCACTTTTCATGTTGGAAGTTCCAGTCAAGGACAAAAGTCCACATCAGAGCCAAGCCTTAATCAAAATACAGAGAGGTTAAAGTCAGGGTAAAGAAAAGAGACAAGTGGAAGTATTTATGAAATCAGGAAGAAGTGAAAACCATGTATTTTAAAATGTGCCAGTTATTGAGAAAGACGTGAGAGGGTAGAGCCTTCCAAAACTTCAAGGTGTAGAGAGGGAAACAGAGATAAAATGGCCCAATCTTGAGTTGCCAATGGCCACACAGTAATCTTGTGATGCAGCAGGTTGCTGAATTTTGTGTGGTCTAGTAGCGGTGGGGGCACACCAGCAGCCAGCCCTTGGGAGCAAAAACCAAATTAATGCCTGTAAAAGAAAGATACTGAACCACATTGCAGTGCAGAGCATGCAGGTCAAGTTCTGAAGTTAGCCTAGGAGAGTCTAAAGTTGGGTTGCTTTTGATTTGACTCTGTAAGGTAAGGATACAGGGATAGATCCACCTCAGATGCTAGAACACTGCTCCATACAATGATGGATCAATCCTTTGAATTGATGAAGCAATTGCTCAGAAGAGGAAAAATTTCAACATCTACAAAGGACTTCCAGTTTCTTAGAGGCAGCCTTTGCTATTTCCATAATGTGGGGTTTCCAAGAAGGAGTGGATGTTACAGTGATACCAAGGATATTCATTGAGTAAAGAGGTGGAATTACAGAGGAGTCAAAGGAGAGAAAGTTGTGAGAAACTCATGATAGAGAGATGGGTAGAAACTAGATCTTGGAGGCATTAAAATTTACCAGATTTTGTCTACCCCACTAAGACATCCTGTCCAAGCTCATGTTTTTTGAGGAAGTTGTGTCGAGACAAGAAGCAGATCAAGTGAGAGAAATAGGAGAATTGAAAGATGTGGAGGAATGCAGTGTTGAGTCATCAGCTTATGAATGCATCTGTGGAAGTAAGGAAATTGTTGATAAAAAGGAGAAAGTGTAGGAAACAGGTACAGAACCTTGAGGAACACCACTGTTGATGGAGAAAGGGGGAAAAGCTGATCCATCAACAGCCGTGGAGAAAGATCAGCCAGAGAGGCTAGATATGAAGGGAGCTGAGATGAGACCTAATGCCACACCCTGTCAAAAGCTTTGGATATGCCAGGGGCAACTACACAAGGTTCCACACAATCTTTTAAGGGACATTGAACAGACATTAGTATGATGGGATAGAATGTCACCAGTGGATCCTGCTGTATGTAAGCCATACTAGTGATCAGCAAGAAGACTTTAAGATTCAAGATGTCTTGGGATTTGACAGTTAAGGAGGGACTTTGGAAATTGTAGATGTCAAAGCAGCGGGACAAAAGTTTGAGGGGTTAGAATGGTCACCCTTCTTGGGATGGGATGTACCAATTCATGATTCCAAGTAGAAAGAAAAGTTCTGATTTTTAAACAAATGGAATGGACGAGCAAGCACAGGTACAAGCTCAGAAGCACACACTTTCATTACATGGAGATGGATGACATTAGAATCTTAGTAAGAGGAGCATCAGAGGGAGAAGAAATGCTAGTCATGCAAGGTAGAGTCAAAGGAGACAGGGGGACCAGAGAGAGTTGCTTTGTCAATGGGATAGACAGCTATAGTATTGTCAGAATGGAAAAGTGAAGGAAAAGAAGAGTGACAGAAGTTGTGAGCAATGCCCTTAGCTAAAGACCAGAAGGGCTTGTCAGTGGATGTCGAGAAGAGGTTATTGCACTTCCTTTGAATAAAGGAACACTCTGCCTCGCTGATAACATACTTGCAAAGATTAAAGGCAGTGACGAATGCTGAATGTAAGTTGGAGGAAGGAGAGTGTTTCTTAGCCCAACATGCCTGATCCCCTGCATGAATGGCCTCAGAACAGAAATGGCTGAACCATTATTCTGTTCATGAAACATTATATTACCATTGCAATGCAACATCACTCGATAGCTGTATTTAATGGCAATGCGAAGTTTCCACGGAATTTCGCACTTTTCTGTCCACGGATTCCATTGCTGAGCATAAGTGGCCTTGTCTGTTGAACAGATTGTTACATTTCAACCATAACATGGGAAGCCTAAGAGAGATATTGATGGGAATGGTTTTCAAAGGTTACTTTGCTTCATATTTCACCTTTTAAACCACATTTATTTTATGCTTCATAGACCTCCTTACTATCAATTTAGCTACGCTACATAGCCCTCCCTGCTACTACAGTTGTAGAGTCAAATAAAGCTGGAATCCTCCTCTGCCACGCTTATTTTCTTCTTTAGATATTACACCAGCCTTACAAAGCCACAGCATTCACACTCAAAGGTCAAAATAATGGCATCGATAAATTTCTAATTTACCTTAAAAGGCTAAATACATTTTAATAATGACTTTCTGAAAGATTCAAGTCCATTAGATTTACAAAACCTTTTTCATCTGTGGTAACTTGTGGTTCCTAACTAAATCGGAGAATAACTGAAGTAAATGACGAAATAAACGAAGAGTAAATGAAAAATGGAATGATTCTAGTTGATAAAAAAAAATAAAAAAGCCTCTCCCTGATACGTATAACCCAGGTACTTCACTTCAGACACTTTAGGACACTCCATGTTCGTGCCATTATCTGTAACTAATAAATCATTTAACTGGGGCGACCAAGCAGTAATGGCACTGTGCATCAACTGCCTCCAATAATTACAGCCACCATGGAAAAGTTTGGGAATGTTAAATATATCGTGTACACAGTGTCCACCATGCACATCCTCCACCACCCTAGGGCTCAAGTCAGCCCTGGGGTTCAGCTGGGTTACATCCAGGCACAATAATCCTCCAAATCCCTCAGTAACTAGGCGTACCTGTGTGGTAATGGCGGCGGTGTTGACCATAATAAAGGCCACGAGGAAATCAGCTGATGTTGGCCATTTTGAAACCCTGGGAAGATAATAATGGCTCATAAGACCATTTTTTAGATCGAGTTGGGGAATCATGTTGACCTTTATGATTGTACTTTTTATTGGGATGATTGTAGACGTTTTTATGGGGTGGGATGATGGCTTGTGTGGTGGATTGGGTCATCATGTGGACGGGGGGGTGCCAGAGGAGTGCCAGCAGGCATTCATAACGCCATTATAGACAAACAAGAAGGTCAGAAGCCATTGCTGGAATCCCAGAGGTAAAAGTTTGTTCAATATTCCTGGTGGGTGGGAGCGTGGTGGCTGAGAGGGTGGTGACATGGCCAGAACTGCAGATTAAGAAAGGTCATTGTGAACCCCAGGAGTGATGCAGGTTGTGTGGGGGGAAGAACGTGTTATGAATAATAGTGTGTGAGAGAAAGCTGTTAAGTCTAGAGTTTTACCAGGAGAGTAGAGCCTTTATATGTAGGGAGGGGGGAAGAGAGCAAGTGATTCAAAATCAAGATGGGTCTGCACCTCAGAGCTGTGGGTTTAAGCTACATCATCAACTTGTTGGTTTAATTTCATGGTTGGGGGATGAGGGATGCAATTAATCCCAGGATGATGGAGCAGGGTTTATAGCATGCTTGGGGCTGGAGTTGCAGCCAGGAATATGTCAGTTAATGTTTCCGGGTGAAACTGCCTCAGTGGCTGACTTGAAAAAAAAAAAAAAGTGATAGACTGAGTGAAAGAAGGAAGTTGAGAGTAAGTGAGAACAAATTTAGGGTAAAGGGATATAGCAGGGAAGTGGGACAGAATAGATAAAGTGGATGTGGATGGGGAAAGTGAAGTGATATAGGTAAGTGGGACTAGACATGGCACCGAATGGAGACATGGGAACTAATGTGTTGTAAAGGCTAAAGTCCTGTGGTCATTGAACGGTTTGTATATATCATTTTCAGTGAGGGCAAAGGTGGGGGATTGCCTGAAAGTACAATGGTTCCGTCTGTGTTGTAAGGATGTGAGTACAGGCTACTGAAAAAAGAGGTTGGATGTGTGGTGCAAAGCTCAGTATGACTGAAAGAAATGATTATGTGTTGAAATGATTTAGACATATGGAGAAGATGAGCGTACAAAAACTGAATTAGAGGATCTACATGTTAGAAGTAGAGAGAGAGCAAGAGAAAGACCAAGAAGGAAATGGGAAGGGTGGAGAACATTCATAAGAGAGAATGTGATATATAAGATGGAATGAACAGATTCGACTCTTGTACTGAAGGGAGGGAGAAGTGACGTGGGGGTGAGCCGGGACATATGGAGGTCTGTGGTTGGTTGACTCAGTTCTCGGTGCATTGAAACATGACAGCTTCAGAGAGGATGTGAGCAGATGGGGTCGTGTTCTGTTGCTGGCGCTACCTTCTAAGTCAGACATACTGAATAAGGATGAAAAAGAAAATAGACGTTTATGTTTGGCATTGATCAAGTTTATCGTCTCTGACATAAATTCGTTGGAAAAATGAAAGAATAAAAACTAAAATACTTGGCTCAGTAAAGCTAATGCCATTATCAGGAAAAATATTTTGAAAGAGAAGCCTTAACAATATTTGTGAGGGTGTGAGTTATTGAAAGCACCCGCGATGAAGGAAATATGAAAAGCTTTCCGCATTCTCCACCGCAGCACAAATTCCTTTATCTTAGCATGCTAATGTCTTTATCACCTAGGTAGACACGAGCTGTATATTCCTGATAGTGATATTTCTATCTAATTTTGATAAAAGAAATGACTATATTATTGCGTGAATCATCCATTATTATCTTTTATAAGACGTGCATTGTTATAACGAGGTAATGTCCATATCACTCAAATACCACGTCGTCGTATACAACCATGAATCTTATCCACTCGAAAAATAACGTAAAAAATTAAGATGGAGTTAAAAACGCTCGATGTTAGACTATAAGGGAGAAAAACGGTTATAGGTGATGAGGGTGAGGCATTTTGTCCTGATGCGCGTCCGTAGGCGGAGGCTGCTAGATAGGCCCCGGTCGCGCTGAGTGAGGCCACATATAAAAGAACGTCGCAGCCACGCCGACACGGCTTCATCAGAAGCCCCATTACCTGATCACGTAGCACCTGTGCTTCACGATGGCTCACTGCGCGACGTGCGTGGTGAGTACCTCCAGGGGGATAACAAGGAGAGAAGGACGGGGTAAAGGAGGTTGCTGAGGGAAGGGTGAGAATGCATCCGGGCCTGGGTAACGGAGGCAGCTCAGTCATGGCGGAACTTTCCAGTAATACAAGTTAGGGAGACACACACACCCGGACGTCACGGGGGCGAGCAGGAGGGAAGATGGTTTAAGGTCTCGTCCAGTCAGTGTTCAGGGCTGGGGTAGACTCCTTGATATGATGTGGAATGGCTGGGAGATGGAGATTTATCCTCTGAGGTTGACCTTTCCACAGCATCACGAGAATGAGACATGAATCTTTCGTAATAGGAAAGAACTGTATTATGTATTACAGGTTTATTATAATTATTATGTATTATCAGAATTATGTATGAAACTAATTATGAAGAGCTTTTACTCCCAGGTAATTAGGAATTAGTCTGGATTTTTAATTATTGATGTATTTTTCGATACTTGTTTTTCATGCTCTTCCTACTTCATTGAAATATAACCTTTATAAATTTACAATGTAATATGCAGCTCTTCCCCCACTTTAGAATTTTTTATTGTAATATATATATATATATATATATATATATATATATATATATATAATATATATAATAAAAATAAAATAATATATATATATATGACATGAAAAAGCTTTTATATGATCTATTAATGGTTAACTCTGTGATCTGTAACATTCTGCTTCACAGTGTACATTAGGTGGTTACTGTGTGAAATTCATCTATGATTATTATGTTTAAAGTGTGTATTGCACGATGTACAGTCAATTTTATTGAAATGAAACCTGAAATAAAAATTTTTTTTAAGATTTTGGTATTGGGCTGTGTTTTCTATACTTATCAATTTTTCCAGATCATATCTTGATGTTAATGACGTATATTTCATTGGCTTATTCATCTAATGCAATTTACAGATCTGGAATTTAACCAGAAACATATTTCGATGATTACTTCCCACCTTTTCCCAGTATTGTTTACTATGTTCACATGTTATACCATAAATGCTCATTATTTTGTGGTCTTGTCCTCATTTTATTCCTTGCATGTTTGTTAATTGTGTGAAAGATTATTGATTATTTTGAAATGGTAGCTGCCCGTGTTCTTGGCTAATGTTAAATGAATTTGTTACTCTCCCCGTTCTTGTGTTGTTGATACATGTGAAGTAACATAATTGTTTTGTTTGGGTATGAAAGTTCATTGAACTCATCCTGACATCACTTGAAGCTTATGTCTAGATGAGACTGCGAGTGATAGTGTCACTCAAGTATGTTATCGTGTAGGTAGATAGTGTTGGTTACCATAAAGCCATTAAGATTTACATGGGTTAATCATTTGTACAGAGACTCATAAAGTGCATTAATAATTTAATAGTGGATTGAATCATCACCAAATATTTATGAATATTTTCAGTGCCTGTTGATTGGGCTGACTTCCCTTCTAATTATTCTTTCAATTTCTACACCAGTTGTTTTGCAGTTGCACATAATGCATCAAAACATACCTCATAATATAATACCTCTGTCAGCAGCATCTGATATACCTGTAGATCTTAACAGCTGATTATCTGTAACCATCTCTGGAAATCTGTCACCATCTCCTGCGTCTCTTCTTGCATCCGTAACTCTCCCATGCCAGCCTGTCATAGGTATAAGTGTGATACGACCAATACAGTATTAAGATTTTTCTGTTGCATCTGTCTTCACGCACTTTTCTGAGACCAATACAGTATTAAGGTTTTTCTGTTGCATCTGTCTTCATGCACTTTTCTGAAAACTTTAGTCTTTGTCTCCCTTTCTTCTTAGTTTCTGTTGTACTTGAGTATTCATTCATTTGTTGCAGCCTTAAGGATGACTAGGATCTTGCATATATAAACATTAAAGATAGAACATTTGCCTTATAAACTAGGCTTTGTGTACATTCCATGCCTAATAGTAAATCGATGACCAAACAGTGTCATAGAAGCCATAAAGTTCTCTTGCATTACCCTTCTTTCAGCCTTAGCATTGCCATCTTTATTGGAAATTTCTCCCAAACAAGTGAATTTGTTTTCAGTTTCTGGTGATTACAGTACCATTCACAATAGACTTACAATTACTCGCAGACACGAGCTACAATTTATTTGCCGAATTTAACGGAACCCTTTTGCCTTCTTTACAGGATTTAGTTCTTTACTTCATTTCTCTTGTTATTGATATGGCATCCTTGATATTTTTCACTTTGCCATAATTGTATTACTCCTTTGAGAACTGATGAACATTTGTGAATCATTCAGTTCTTGTTTTTGCACATTAAGTTGGAAGAATTCGGTTGTGACACCAAGTACTTGCATACAATCACCGTTATGACAATAGATTTTGTCAAGTTTGAGTGTGCCATGCACATCTTTAAGAGCCTTCCTCATTTATTTACCTGTCACATGTGGACAAAAGAAATACCCAATATCAGGAGACAAACTAAACAGTCACCATCCACATAACTGCTGAACTCACAATGGTGGTCATGACACATTATCACTCATAGCGATGCATAACTTGCCATATAACACTCTCCTGGGGGTCTCTATAAGAGACATGAAATGATTTCTGAAATAACTAGAGTTGACAGCTGTCTCATGCTTTAACTTTTGGCGCAGACTGTATACTTACTTTGTGCCCCAGAGTCCCTTCTGTTTTTATGAGGTTCATGCAGTGCTTAGAAAAGTGCCCACATCCACTGGTTGGGACCAATGGTCTGAAAATGTGATGGTATGTGCATCTATTTGCAGAGTGCAGGGCACTTACGTAGGAAGTGTTCAGTTTCTTTGCTATGGTTATTGCATCATGGACACGAAGGGTCTTGGAACATGTTGAAGCAGTTTTTGTGTTATGGGGATGGGTGATATCCATGTGTACGCAAGAGAGTGTGACTCATGATTGTCGTGGATGTGTTGCATCTGATTGATGGATGTCTCCTTTTACTTCTGGTGAAGGCTCCAGTCATGGGCAAAAGTCCACATCAAGGCCTGGCCTTAATTGAAATATAGAGAGAATACTGAAAGAGGAAAAGAAAAGACAAGGGAAAGAATTTTCGGATTTTGGAGGAAATGAAAAACCTGTCTTTTAAGATGACCCAAATCATAGTTATTGTGAAAGACATGGGAAGGTAGAGTGTTCCATAGCTTCACCAAGGAGGAAAAGAAGCAGTTATCAAAATGGCCTACCCTTGAATTGCTGATGACCACACAGTAATCATGTGATGCAACAGCTTGCCGAGTATATTGCGTGGTGACTTGGTGGTGGCGCAAGCAGTCAGCTCTAGGGAGCAAGAACCAAAATGATATCTATAGAAGTGGGAAAATGAACGAGCATTGCAGCGTAGGATGAGAGGGTCAAGTTTGGAAGTTAGCCTGAGACAGTTTATAAGTTGGACCGCTTTTCTGTCAAAGATGTAGAACTAGAACCACATCAGATGTAAGAGCAGTACTCTATACAAGGGCAAATCAGTCCTTTGTATAGATGGAGTAACTGTTCAGAAGAAAAGAAGTTTCAGCATCTATACTCAGGGGTGTATCTAGGGGAAATAGCTCCTATGGCAAGCACTGAAACTGCACCCCTGGCTTGATTAAGATGTACATACAGTCGATGTATACAAAGATATATATAGGTTTATTATAAACTGTTTAAGAGTTAGGCTAAACTTAAATTTATATAAAGACTTCAAGACATTTGATGAAATTTGTAACATAGAAACAGTAATGCAATTGATATTAGCAAATTATTACTACAATTGAAAAGTAGGTGTTTCTTTTTATCTCACGAAACCAAACCATTGAAAATGTCAATCGGGTAGTGTATGTCAAAAAATCAAACCTGTTGAGTGGCTCCCCCCTTCAACTGGCACCCAGGACACCTGCCCAACCTTCCATATCCTAGATATGCCACTGTAATTATTACCTTCAATTTTTGGTATTTTTCTCAGAAAATAAGATGTATTTTAAAAACACATTATAAGAAGTATTTTTCATGCTGAATTCAAATCTGGTGTTAAGATAATGTTTAAGTCCTCTTAATGACACTCACTTAAGCTGTTAAATGAAGTCAATTTTGAAGTATTTCTGTTCCTTTACATTGTATTTACTGAGTATATATCAGGTCCTGAGAGCATTATGATATATTTTGCATGATTATTTCAAGTATATAAGTGTTTGAATATCTTTCAATTTTGAAACAAAAAGTTTTTGGAGCTAAAAAGCACCCTTCAATTTTTGTAATGTTTCTCAGAAAAAACAGATTTCCGTTAAAAACTCATTATTAAGTATTTTTCATGCTGAATACAAATCTGGTGTTAAAATATCGTTTATTCGTCTTTATGACATTCTAGGTATGTATCAGTAACTGAGAGCATTTTGATATATTTTCCATGATTATTTCAAGTATAGAAGTGTTTCAGTATCTTATCCTTCAATTTTTAAAGAAAAAGTTTTTGGAGCAAAAAATATATACAGGTATATTATAAACTGTTTAAGAGTTAGGCCAAACTTGAATTTATATAAAGACTTCAAGACATTTGATAAAATTTGTAACATAGAAGCGGTAATGTCATTTTTCGGAGAAAAATAGATTTCCTTTAAAAACTCATTAAAAGAAGCATTTTTCATGCTGAATACACAGCTGGTGTTAAAATATCATTTAGTCATCTTTATGACATTCATTTAAGCTGATAAATGAAGTCAGTTTTAGATATTCTCTGCTTCTTTCCATCATATTTACTAGGTATTTTTTGGTATCTGAGAGCATTATGATATATTTTCCTTAGCTGAAGACCTGTCAGTGGATGAAGTGCACTTCTTTTGAATAAAGGAACTCTTTGCCTGATGGATAATGTGCTTGCAATGATAAAAACTGAATGGGAACCAGAGGAAGGAGATTTTTTCCAAGGCTGACATGCCTGATCCCTTGTCTGAATGGCCTCAGAATAGTAATAGTTGAACCAACGAATGGATGTGGTTGAGGCAAGAAATGAAGACAAAGATATGGTTCTCGGTACTGGAGAGCTCTGAAATGGTTGTACTGCCATAAATTACAATTAGGAATGTAAGAAAAACATTGAAAAAGAAATAAATATGTGTGTGAATTATGTGTTGTCAAGTGTTATGTATAAGAAAAAGTGTGTGGGATTGGGGTAGGATGCCAGCAACCCATGTGTGGTGAGGCAAGGGAAAAGTACAGTGGTCTGGGCATGAAAGGGGTGTTTGTAACAAAGGCTTTGGTGTTGGTTAACTGTTCTGCAGCCCCTATCCCTCCTGAAACCCAGACAGTAGTACCTCTGTGATCGATGGTTGTCAGCAGTAGTAATAGTAGTAGTAGTCATCCTCTCTTTATTCATGCTCATCATATATCCAAATTGTCTCAGCACACCCTCTTCAGCTTTATCATACGTACTCAAGTTACTACCACCTCCCTCTATCCTACCATTTCCTATTTGATCAACCCTCCTCATGCAACATATTATCCTCAAACATTTTATTTCCAACACATCCCCCCTCTTATTTGCCCTTGTCTGCTCCTGGCACTACCTTATTGATGCAGAAAAATTGTTGTTCAAGGGATAGAGCGAATAAGAGCAGTGTGGTATACAAAGGATGACATGCTTTGGTGATGCTTCTGTCTCCACCAAATGCATAGCAGAGGTTATTCTTGTAAGAATGAAAGCATTTGCCCCCCTTGTCCTGTAAGACGAACTCTCCATCCATTCCTTGGTTCATATACTGTGTCAGTCCATTTATTCTGTCCCATCCCTGCTTCTCACCCTCTTGAATGTTCAGTCCTCAATACCCCAATTCTTTTCATGCCATCCTTCTAACTCCCTCTTAGTCTCCCCTTCTTGCTTCCTCCCTCCACTTTTGACATGTAGGTCTTTGCTCATTCTTTCCATTTTTTGGACCATTTTAGCACCCCCTGGTTAATTCTTGAAGATGCTGTGCTTACTACAGCACCTCTCTTGTACTGTCATTCCTTAGATGATCAACCCACTTCACGCCATTTCATTTCCAATGCTTCCACCCCCTTTTCCTTTGTACTCAATGCTCAAGAAACATTTATAGAACTCTCTTGGGACCAATATACCTACATGCATGCCCATCCTTGCCCTAAAACAGTCCCCTCTCCTTCAAGACAATCCTTGGTAAATCATTGATTGTTCTTGGCATCCATGGGTCTCTCTACTGCCAGGTACTTAAAGGACTCTACTTCCTTTACATTTTCCCAGTTTAGAATTACTCTTGTCCCATACCCCTGTTGCACTTCATTACCTTTTGTTCACATTCAGTCACGGCTTTCTCCTTTCACACTCTTACAGATTCTGTCACTAGCTTCTAGAATTTCTCTCGAGTTAGTTGCTGGTGCTGTTTCACCTGCAAGCAGCAACTGATTCATCTTACATGCCATCCCTCCCCCCTAGTATACAGTAAACCTGCCCCTCACTCTAAGACTTTAGCATTTACCTCCATCACTAACTTGTCCATAAACAGCCATGGTGACATCATGCATCCTTAACACAGACCCACCTTCAGAGAATCACTCACCCTCTTCCCTCCTTGCTTACATATATGTCTTACTCTCTTAGTAAAAACTCCTTCCTGCATTCAGTAAGTTTCCATATACGTGTATTTGTAGCATCTTACACAAGGCCTTTATGTAAACTCTGTCATATAACATTTACATGTCTAAAAATGCCCTGTCATATAATATTTACATGTCTAAAAATGCCTCACACAACTTGCTATTTCTCTTACTGATTGTCATGTTTTGACCCCAGTCCAAGGTTTACAATGGAGTGATTGAGGATGTTATTGCGGGTGTACGGGAATGTTTCCTGGATGAAGGTGTAGATGAGCAGGTGCTGACCGAGCTCCGTCAGTTATGGGAGCAGAAACTACAACGAATGAATGTTATAGATAACTTGGAGCCTGTCCCTGCATCCTCTCAACAGCAACAGCAGCAGCAACAACAACAACAACAGCAGCAGCAACAACAACAGCAACAGCAACAACAAGGACAACCACAAGCTGGTATGTACACATGTTAAGGTTTTTGGCAGATAGGTATCTGCTGGATATGATGTCTGTGAAAGAAGAATATACTTATTGTTTTGAATATGGGTTTTGTGCACTGAGGTTTATTTGCAAATTACATTGTCGTACTTTCTTTTGGTGGGGATAGCATATGTCTGGCGGCATAGTAGTTGTAGAAGTCATATATAATTTGCTGCCCCATTTATCTCATGGTATTGAGAATGGATGGATGTAGTCTTTGGTTGCTGTCCATATGTTCAGTGATACTTTCACTGTTTCTGTTCCGGATGATATTTTTCCTCTATCAGTAACTAACCTTGGGACTTAAAAAGTTGTCCTGCTCGAAAATCCCATATTCATGGTTAAAAAGAAAAAAAGATTTTGTCTACAAGCAACATTAAAAGGAAGAAAAATAATGCCAGGATGGTGAACTTGGTTGTGCCAGTACATACAGTCCCATGTGTCGATTTATACTCGTGCTCTCAAGCAAGATTGTGAGCCTTTTCTTTGTGGAACAATTTCATTGGCCCATGGTTACTAGCAGAGGAAAAAGTATCATCTGGAACAGAAATAGCAAAATATCGCTAAACATAAGGACAATGAGCAAAAGTTGCTTCCTTTCGCTCTCCATATCACAGGGTAACTAAGGTGGCAAATCACTTCATCTGACTTTTATGACTGATTCATGGTGCCAGCCATGTGACATCCCCACCATAAACAAGTAATAGGACTTTTTTGTCAAATAAAACCTGATGCATGAAAGTCTTATTTTATATTCATTTTTATTATTATTTTATTATTATTATTTTGCTTTGTCACTGTCTCCCGCATTTGCAAAGGTAGCGCAAGGAAACAGATGAAAGAAATGGCCCAACCCACCCCCATACACATGTATATACATATATGTCCCCACACGCAAATATACATACCCATACATCTCAATGTACACATACATATACACACACAGACATATACATATAAACACATGCACACAATTCACACTGCCTTTATTCATTCCCATCGCCACCTCGCCACACATGGAATAACATCCCCCTCCCCCCTCATGTGTGTGAGGTAGTGCTAGGAAAAGACAACAAAGGCCCCATTCGTTCACACTCAGTCTCTAGCTGTCATGCAATAATGCCCTAAACCACAGCTTTCTTTCCACATCCAGGCCCCACAGAACTTTCCATGCCCTGGTTCAATCCATTGACAGCATGTCGACCCCGGTATACCACATCATTCCAATTCACTCTATTCCTTGCATGCCTTTCACCTTCCTGCATGTTCAGGCCCCAATCACTCAAAATCTTTTTCACTCCATCTTTCCAACTCCAATTTGGTCTCCCACTTCTCCTCGTTCCCTCCACCTCTGACACATATATCCTCTTTGTCAGTCTTTCCTCATTCATTCTCTCCATGTGACCAGACCATTTCAAAACACCCTCTTCTGCTCTCTCAACCACACTCTTCTTATTACCACACATCTTTCTTACCCTTTCATTACTTACTCGATCAAACCACCTCACACCACATATTGCCCTCAAACACCTCATTTCCGGCACATCCACCCTCCTCCGCACAACTCTATCTATAGCCCACGCCTCGCAACCATATATCATTGTTGGAACCACTATTCCGTCAAACATACCCATTTTTGCTTTCCGAGATAATGTTCTCGACTTCCACACATTCTTCAATGCTCTCAGAACTTTCGCCCCCTCCCCCACCCTATGGTTTACTTCCGCTTCCATGGTTCCATCGCTTCCATGGTTCCATCCGCTGCCAAATCCCCTCCCAGATATCTAAAACACTTCACTTCCTCCAGTTTTTCTCCATTCAAACTTACCTCCCGATTTACTTGTCCCTCAACCCTACTGTACCTAATAACCTTGCTCTTATTCACATTTACTCTTAACTTTCTTCTTTCACACACTTTACCAAACTCAGTCACCAGCTTCTGCAGTTCCTCACACGAATCAGCCATCAGCGCTGTATCATCAGCGAACAACAATTGACTGACTTCCCAAGCTCTCTCATCCACAACAGACAGCATACTTGCCCCTGTTTCCAAAACTCTTGCATTCACCTCCCTAACAACCCCATCCATAAACAAATTAAACAACCGTGGAGACATCACACACCCCTGCTGCAAACCAACATTCAATGAGAACCAATCACTGTCCTCTCTTCCTGCACGTACACATGCCTTACATCCTCAATAAAAACTTTTCACTGCTTCTAACAACTTGCCCCCCACACCATATATTCTTAATACCTTCCACAGAGCATCTCTAGCAACTCTATCATATGCCTTCTCCAGATCCATAAATGCTACATACAAATCCATTTGCTTTTCTAAGTATTTCTCACATACATTCTTCAAAGCAAACACCTGATCCACACATCCTCTACCACTTCTGAAACCACACTGCTCTTCCCCAATCTGATGCTCTGTACATGCTTTCACCCTCTCAATCAATACCCTCTCATATAATTTCCCAGGAATACTCAACAAACTTATACCTCTGTAATTTGAGCACTCACTCTTATCCCCTTTGCCTTTGTACAGTGGCACCATGCAAGCATTCCTCCAATCTTCAGGCACCTCACCATGAGTCATACTTACATTGAATAACCTTACCAACCAGTCAACAATAGAGTCACCCCCTTTTTTAATACATTCTACTGCAGTACCATCCAAATCCGCTGCCTTGCTGGCTTTCATCTTCCGCAAAGCTTTTACTACCTCTTCTCTGTTTACCAAATCATTCTCCCTAACCCCCTCACTTTGCACACCTCCATTATTTTTTGTTAGATTGTATGCAGTGATTCACAGTTTTATGATGGGTTAGATATAAATTCAAGACAGCCTTTGGTTACGAGGAAGCTACCACATGTAAGTAATTGTGAAACGTGTTTGATTGTTACACTGGCCAAGATTAATATGACTGTAAGGCAGTGTAACATCTTTATAGAGTATTGATTGTTGTAGAAGTTTATTTTATCTTTTTGGTCATTAGACTTATAGAATAGCTTTAAACATGCTCCTGAAACTGTACATGTAAATTTATTTTTGGTTAGATCTGTACTCAAAGAAAACATAATTATTGGTCATTTATTCTTTTTTACTTGCAACTAAGAACTCTTTGTCAGAATTGAAAAACAATATCTGAAGGGCTTCATTACCATAAATGTTTATCCATATGATGCTGGTAACTAGAATGAAAAGTAGTGAATAATCAAAAATTCAATTTACGTATTGATTATCCAAGGGTTAATTAACATGATGAATAGACCAAAATAATATGAATAACTTCTTAAGTGAATTGGCCAAAAAGTTGGATAACAAAGCATATGTTTAGGGCTTTTTGTTTTAAAATTGGAAAATGATGTAATGAAGGTCTTCATTAAGTTGAATTCTAAACTTGAATTTTTTAGAATTTGATGGGGGTGGGTGATGTTTGAATTCTAAATTTTTGAAATTTGAAGATAAATTCTTAATTTCTTCTTACGTGTCACTGGTAAGAGTATCTTTCTTCTGTAATGGCCTGGATCATAGTTATGAAAGAAGAGAATACAAGAAAATGCCTTTTTTTGCTTCTTGCATAATATGTTGTATATAGAGTAAGGGTTCCATGTTTCATATGACCTTTTCATTCTTGTCGCAGTATTTACACATAGTGCTGAAGATGCTTGTGCAGCACAAGAGTTAAAGATAGAAAACTAGTAGGAAGAGAGAAAGACTAAAGATATGATAAGATTCCACAGATTCGTTGTAGTAGAAAGTCAGTTATCACAATGGTCAGTCTTTGTGTGGCTGGTCTCCCATGGGTAATGGGAAGCAACTGCTGGATGTGTACAGTGAGTCCACCTCATAGTGGCTGGGAAACACCCAAGCAGCACACAAGAGTAGAGGCTGAAATGATACATGTGGAACACAGAGGGGAAGCATCATGACAATGGATGAAAAGGAATGGAAGAGAAGCCATCCCAGATATATGAGAAATACTCCAAAGTAGGGCAGATAGGCATCTTTAGATGAAGAATGATTGCTCACAAGAAAAAAATGTCATCATTTATACAGCACCCCAGCTTTTAGAAGTAGCCTATAAGATTTTCATTCTGTGGGGCTTCCAGTATACTGTGGACGATATAGTTAAGCCTAACATGTTCATATTATTGGAGAATTGAATTGTGATATTTTGTATGGACCAGATGTTTGCTTTGAATAATTTGTGAGAGAAATACTCAAAGAAAGAGAGTGATTTTATGTGGCACTTAGAGATTCAAGGAAAGGGTATGATAGGGTTGACAGAGAGGCTGTTTGGAAGATGCTATGAATATATAGGTGAATGGAAAGTTGGTAGATGTTTTGATAATTTTTACCAGGACAGCAAGACTTGTGTGTGTGTGTAACAAGGGAGGAGGGTGAGTAGTTCTCAGTCTGTGTTGTGAGAGTGTGATTTCATAATGGTTGTTAACTTTGTTTATAGGTGGGTTTGTGTACGAGGTAAGTACAAGGATCTTTGGCATACTGGGGATTAGGGGGTTTCACAGATAAATCAGTTGATGTTTGCAGATGACACAGGTTGACTTAATGCTTCAGAAGCCCATAAAAAGGGTTTTTAGGATGTTTGATTATTTTTTTTCTTTTTTAGGAGCAGCATTGCCAACAGTGGTAGCAAACTTAGTGCCAGTACAGATTACAGTACCAGCTCAGCAAGCTGGAGGAGTACCAAAGACCATCACCATACATGTACCATCAACAGCACTCTCTAATGGTGTTGCAGGTCAACAGCTTCAGGCCATCCTCAGTTCGCCCACTGCTGCTCATACATTTGCTCTTGAGGTGATGTGCTTTCCAGTACACCTTGAAACAAACTCATCTTTGCCCAAATAGACACTGGTCTCACACTCCTGATGCTCCTTAATGCACCCAGGACCTTAGCCCCATCTTCCACCCTATGACTCATTTTGACCTGGTTCCTTATGTTGCATAGTCCACTTCCAGGTACCTAAAGCACTCCTTCAGGTCATCCTTATTCAAACTTACACACTTTCCATCCTGCCTCATCCCCCAGCTACACCATATTACTGTGCTTTAGTTCACATTTATTCTTAACATTTTCCTTTCATACTTTTAAAAATTGTCGTCAGCTTTTGGAGTTTCTCCTTGCAATCTGCCATCGAAGCCATGCCATTTACAAACAGCAACGGATTCACCTTCCATGTTCCCCCTTTCCCAGCATACCATAGACACACTCATTGCTCCAATATCCATGCATTTGCCTCCTTCACCACCCCATCCATATATAGATGGAACAGCCCCATTAACATAAGGCATTCTTTATGCACTCGCACACATGCCTTACTTTCACATTACAAATTTATCACTCCATTTAGGAGCTCTTCATTTACCTCATATATTTAGAACATCTGCAATGCTTCCCTGCCAGCCTTTTTATACAATATGACTAGATTCTTGAATTCTGCATACAATTCACTTTTTCTGCAAGTATTTCTCACACACACTCTTCAAAACAAACACCTATCCACACATCTTGCACCCATCCTGAAGGTTGTTGCATATATGTCATCATCCTCTCCCTATGCCCTTGTTCCTTAGTAATTCAAGCATTCACTTTTGTCCTCCTACTAAATACCTCCCATTAAATTAAGTATGTGAAGCTCTTGAAAATTTGATTTATCACATTTATTTTGAAAAAAGATTAATGTAATACACAAGCCTTTCTTTGGTATCAGGCATACTTGTTTAAGAAATTACATTTTCTTTAACATTCAGCATATCAGAATTGAGAACAGAATCCATCATTCTTACCACAATGAATTTTGAAGCTTTTTGAGGTTGGTGGTGTAAGTTAGATTTTGGTTTCATTGGTATTGCCACACATGATTGATCAATATTTATTCATTATGATACAGATAGAAGAGTTTTCAGCTGTCATTATCTCGAAAGTTGAGTAGGAACTTTTTTTTATTTCATTGATTTCAGCTTTTTGTAAAAAATGTCTAAGTACTAGACCTCTGTTGTCTTTTCTTAGCACTACCTCGCTCACATGAGGGGGGAGGGGGTTGTTATTACGTGTGGCGGGGTGGCGATGGGAATGAATAAAGGCAGACAGTATGAATTATGTACACGTGTATATATGTATATGTCTGTGTGTGTATATCCATGTATATGTTGAGATGTATAGGTATGTATATTTGCTTGTGTGGACGTGTATGTATATACATGTGTATGTGGGTGGGTTGGGCCATTCTTTTGTCTGTTTCCTTGCGTTACCTCGCTAACGCGGGAGACAGTGACAAAGCAAAATGAATAAATAAATAAATAAATAAATAGAATATGGTTTTAGCCACTAAGTTATTTCAGGTAGGTTTGTTTCAGTAGTATGAAATGCCACAGTTTAATTGTTCGTTTAGCTAGATTATTAGCTGGTAGGGGAGTGTGCTTTTACTTTTCACCATATGCAAAAAGTAATTGAAAGTGTGCTAGTCTTTAATATCTGATGTCTTATTCCCCCCCCCTTTCATTATTTCAGGTATAGTAAAGAAAGATTAGTGTTTAATTGTAAAGTCTTCATGCAGTAACCTTGATGTACTCCTGACAGGCTAGTCGAGCTGCTGAGATTATTCAGTGCAAGTTGAATCAGGCACTAGAGGAAAATGGCATTATTTTGCCCCCACAGCTTCAGCAGTACAACCATATTGCTACTGCTCAGGTAAGTTAGTTTTTTGTGTCTTACTCTTCCTACTTTCTTGTTTTTTATCTTTTTATGATTCCTCTTTCCAGTCTCACTTTACCAGCATGATATGTAATCAGTTGTTGGGCATGAATAGCATCTGAGTTGTGAATTGTTCTGAGCCTAATTGAATTTTAGTGTGTCAAGAAGGTACCAGAAGGCACCCAAAGATAATATAACTTTTCAGAGACATGGTAGAAGTTTTGCCTGGAATTGGATTCCATGTGTATCCTGTAAGCCCCTTCCTCGAGTTTTTTTTAGACAGAAAGTAAGATTTAGAATGGCTGCATCTGTACCTTTATTGGAAAACAGTTTAGTGAAGGAAAAAATAACTGGTGCTAAAGACTCTTTTTATCATGTTCAGGTGGATGGAGCGAATGATGAGCCCCTGGGCTTGCCTTCTCACAAAGTCAAGCATTCAAACACCCGTCTTGCCCAGAATGGAGACTCCACCAGTAGTTGCAAGATTGATCCCACCATCTCTGCAGATAGGAGTACAATGGATGCAATAGTTTATGAAAGGCTAAAAGCTACCCAGGCAAGTGTTAGATTTAATTTTTCATTATCTGATGGCATTGGTGTGAGACATCTGTTGTCTCAGAATTATGCTGTTAATGTATGCTGAATCCTGTTTGACTTTTGATTTTTTCTCAAAGCATAATCAGGATATGGAACCATGTCATTATCAGTATGACAATTTTTATATGTACATTTACAATTATGATGAACAAGCTGATTTTGAATTTTTTTTCTGTGAAAGACTTCTGGTCAGAAAGAAGACTGTATGTAAAGTACAACATTTGTACATATGGCATTGTTACATATGAAGGTCACTGTGCTATTTCATGCATATGTAAATGATGCTTTAAGAAAGAGTACCCATAAGGACATGAAACAGAATGATATGATTTATTACAAAGCATAAGCAAATTTGCATTTATCTCCACCATCTTTAGACATTATGTTTAGAATGAACTTAACATCAATGGAAGGGAACAGGTAGCATGTGTGAAAGATCAGCTTTGGTTGTATGCAAAGGAACATCCAAGCTCTTGGAGGATGTTAGTTCTACAGGAAGTAAAGTTAACATAAAGAATGAGTGATAAGTGTATGAATAGATAAAAGTAAACTGCAGTTTGCTTGAAAGTAAGAAGATAATTCATTTTTTCTAGCATCTCATCATTAGAGTGTCATAGGTGTTCATTTGATTGATTGTGCAGACATTCCTGTGTAGTCAGTAAGGGATAGATGCATGTTTAGGAAATCACTCTCCCAAAATTGATGAGCATTGCTAGTCCACTTGAATGCATTTCTCATAAGGTACCAGTGGTACAAACAAAAACAAAGGGATACAGTTCACCAGAATGTTTGATACTTTGGAGAGCATTATGAAAAATTAGATACTTTCAAACGGGTCTGACTCTGATGTGGTTTTTCTGCTTGTATTAATTTTTTTAGTGTTCGAGTAAGTAAAAAGAGAATGAAAGTACTTAGGGTTTGACAAAAAAGATAGCAGTGCTAAAGTGACTTTGTGAATCAGAAGTAAAGGCCAGAAATGGAATAATCAGATCATTGTAGTGTAATATTTGATGATTTGCATTACAAGTGTATTCACGCAGTACTTTTGAAGAATATTTAGGAAGTAAGCAAGGTAATGATGAAGTTGAGCAGTAGTATCACAGAACTTAGCTTTAGATGTCAAAGGCTGTTACATTTGCAAGAATAAGACACTTGACTGCAAATCCTGTGCCCTGATAGCTTTATTGACTGTCTCTGTAGTTAAATTCATCAAATGTAGTACACTGATCACAATTTCATAAGCATTCTCAGTATGTCATACTTAAACTAAGTTGGACACTATCGATATTACCATGAAAATCTATATATCTGTCTGTGTATATCTCTCTGATGCCTGTTCCAGTTGGAACTCTCTCATAGAGGTGGCTACGACAACATAGTCTTGATAACTTCAGAATTCCAGTGCCGCTTCTTAGCCTTCATTGCCTCACCCTAAACAGGCCACTGGCAGAGGGCAAGTCTAGTGCACTGTTTACAGAGGCTCCTACCTAATGTTCCTAATGACTACTTCTATCTAATACTCACCTGGGTATCGGAAGGGTTAGTTACCACTGCAGAGTGAGCCGGCACTTCAGTGGTTGTCAAGTGCCACCTCTCTTTTCTCTCTGCCTCACCCTTATGTGGACTGCTCTCATTCATTCCAGAAACATACAATCTTTCCTTATCTCCATAACACTTGCCAAAACTTAACTCACAATTTTCCTTGTAACTCTAGATTTTCCTGAGATGAGTGCTATGCAATAGCCCTGCCTCTTGGCAAAATGTTAGGAGCATTAGATAGAAATAATAGGTAAGAACATTAGGTAGAAACATTCGTAGAAGCGGTAGGTCGGAACATTAGGTAGAAGTAGTTGGTAGGAACAGTCTGTAGGAGTCTCTGGAAACAAAGCACTGGAGTTACCCTCTGCCAGTTTCCTGTTAGGGGTGAGGCGCTAAAGGTTAAGAAGCAGCACTGGAGTTTCACCAGTTATGGAGACTCTTTTGCCTTGGCCACTCCCTTAAGGATGTTCCTGAAGGGAACAGGCATCAGAGATATAGATAGTATGTTAACATGTGTACCACATACATCTTTTGACGGAACTATTAGCATGTGATGGCTGCACAGTGAGCCAGTACTTCATTATTTGTCAAGTTGCGCTCCTCTGATCCAGGTAGCTGTCTTTTCTCTGTGCCTCACCCTTACATGGACTACGAGCAATCTGTCCACGAACATGTAATCTCTCAGTGTCTGGCATAACGCTTGACTGCTTAACTCACACAGCTCATTCTTTGTAACTAGATTATCCTGCATTGAGCACTGTGTGCTAGCCCTGCTTTTTGTCAAAATGCTAGGAGCAATATGTGTGTAGAAGTAGTAGGAAGGAACATTTTGGCGGGAACATTAGCTAGGAACATTATGTAGAAGCAGTATGAAGGAACATAAGGCAGGAGCCTTTGCAAACACTGCATTAGAGTTCCCTTTTCCAGTGACCAGTTAAAGGTGAGGCAATAAAGGCTATGAAGTGACACTGGAGTTCATTATTTAGGGAAACTCTGTTGCGATGGCCACTCCCTTGAGGAATTGCCGTTGGCAACAGGCATCAAGATATTGATAGATAGATAGATTAGCATGAGCAAGGGTACCCAGCCTCAACTTGTAGGCTATCAGAAGTGCAAATGCCCATCTCCCAGAGGCAGACGTGCTACCCTAATGATGTAGAAAAGGAAAGGGTCATTCATGTTGAGGATGTGTGTACTAATCCATCTCATTGAATTGATGATTGATAGATATACAGACATGTGCTAAAAAGTCCTGTTTGAATTTTGCTTTAACAGGTTGATGGTGCTTATGGTACTGGAGATAGCTCATCAGAGATCTCTGATGATGACGACGATGATGATGATGACAAGGATGACGAAGATGATAAAAAGTCTTTAGAAGGTGAAGAGGATGAGGATGAGGCTGAAGGAGCAGAGGAGGTGAGGTGGCTTTTTAAATGTAAAATTTATCATGAATGACTCTCTTTTGCTGTTTTTTGTCAAGAGCCTTACTACCTTAAAACACCATATTTGGTAGATATAACTGTGACTTTACTCATCTTTGACTTTACTGAGTGGTTTACATATTATTCTTTTCATCTTGTAAAGGTTTTCAGTTGTAGTTTCTTAACATAGCAGGACATGAATTTAGGGTATTTATGCTTCTTGGATTCCTTCATCCATGTTTAAGTGTTGTATGTCCTGTGCAGGTAGAAGTTGTTCATGTAAGATTCTTTTCATAATTATTGGAAAAAGACAGTTCAGTCTTTTTTCCATAGCCTTTTAAATGCTCGTGTGATTGTTGAATGCAAAATTGAATGGCCACAGTATGATGCATATGTTTCCAGTATTGATTGACTATTGTATATATCTGGGTAGTTGGAATCTTCTCATGAAGAATATATCCAGCCCTAACATTATGCTGGATCACTATATGTGATTTTGCTATTATGCAAGGAACCTACATCTGCAATTCCCTCTTTTTATAAGGTTAAAATTTGTTGTGTAGGTGTGTGTGGTAGATATTGTGCCAAACTTCAGAGCCAGAAGTTAAGTGGAAGAGAACGTCTCTGACCTTAGAAAGGAAGCTAGAAATCTTACTATGTGCTAATGCTGGTGACAGACCCATCAGAACTTGGGCATGCTTACAACCTGGATGAATCTACATTCTGCAGCAGAAAGGAAAATGGAGACAATTTGAATTACTGTGGTCAACTCTACTCCACTGTCTGCTTAGGTAACCACAAGGGTTAGAAATCCACTTAGGAATAAGAAAAGCAGCTTTGGTAGCCCTCAGCTTGGGCCTAAAGCTCTGAAGATTTTTGAGTGTTTATGTAAAGATGATATAGCTGAGCCAGAGCCATTTCAGGCAAGTAAAGGATGGCTAGATAAGTTTATTTGATATCAGAAGCTACATATATTAATGTAATGGGAGAATTTGCCAGTACTGACGTCGAAGCTGTTCCACACATCCCATTTTTCTCTATGTTTATTGGTTCACTACATGCGATATCTGTGTGCAAGGTTTTTGCTGAACATAGCCACCGCATAAAGTGAGGGATGGGTGTACTATCATTTGCCTTTTACATCCAGGGTGGTTCAAAACTTTTGGGTTCACAGGCAGAATCAACTGTTTAGCATCGTTTACCTTCAGTTTAACATGTGTTCCAATTATATTTCATGAACTTGCATACCCATACTCATGAGTTTTCTAGACTCATGGATATGGGTAAATTCATGTCATGTAATTTTAATATTTGTTAAACTGAAGTTGAAAGATGAATGCTGTTGTGAGTCTGGACTTTCAAGACACCTTGTACTATGCATCATATAGTCACAATACTGTATTGCTTTTTCTCTCTGCAGTTAGGTCCATAATATTGGTTTCAGTGAATGTTTCCAGTGCATGTGAGTTAAGAATCACTGCTCTCCAGACACAGTGGCCACACTGTATCATTGTTGCTTTACTCTTTGCCTTAGGTATTCCTGGCATTGTTTGGGATTTTCCTAAGTGGCTCCATTTGCTTTTATAATTGACATTTCTGTTTGGTGTACTCTAGATTGGTTTTGCTATACCTCTGTTAATTGTGCTAGAGCCATATTCATTATTGCTATGTGGTTCTCAACTTTTGATGTTAAGGATGTGTTGGCTGTTGTCTAGATCATAGTAATCCATCATATATAAACATTACCACCCAAATTTCATTCTAACTCAGTAAAATCAGTAAATACTGTCTCAGAAAAAAATCTAACTACCTTTTAAAGTAAGGCTTTTATGTGTCGAGTTTTATTTGTGGAACAATTTCTAATACTCACATGCTGGGGTTATCATATGTGTGGTAGCCTGTTACAGTGTTAAAAGTCAGATGACATGATTTGCTGCCCCAGTAACCCTAGGCTACTGAGAGTGGAGGGAGGTAGCTTTTGCTTGTTGTCCTCGTGTTTAGTGATATTCTTGCTTTTTCTGTTCAAGGTTATATTTGTCCTCTACCAGTAACAAACCATGGGTCCGAAGAAGTTGTGTCGGGAAGAAAAGACTCGTATTCTTGGTTGGAAGCAAGAACAGATGTCTGTAAGTGAGATTTCAAGTCATATTGGCAAAGCTGGGTTCATCTAGACACTTTTGACATCCTTCTAGCATCATCCTTCCCCAAAAGATGGCCAAGCTGATGTAGGAAGACCAATAAGGTGACTGATAACCTGTTATGGATGGGTTTTTAACGCTTCATTCATTCATCAGGGGGTCAGTTGCCTTACAGGTCTTCCTAGGTCAACCAAACCCAGCTTCTCAGGGAGGGATGACAGCAGAATGAAGCCCTAAATTGTGGATGGTGAAGTTGACCCTGCCAGTACATCTTGAAATTTTGTTGACAAATTTTCTTCCTTCCAAGCAAGAATGCATGCATTTTGTTCTTAGAACCTGGTTAGTTACTGTTCGTGTAAATGTATCACTCAGAACAGATACAACAAATGTATCACTAAACAAGGACAGCAAGGAAAAGTACCCCTCCACTGTCAGTACCATGGGGTAATTGTAACTTAGGCAGCAAATCATGTCATCTAGCTTTTTAAACTATACCATGTTGCCAAACATTTAATATCCACACCATGAGCAAGTAATAGGATTTGTTTTGCAAATTCAACCTTATGCAGGAAGGCCTTATTTTAAATGTTAATAATCATACTTTTTTGCTGAGACTGGAAATGTGCTGTGATAAAGCCTGTGTTACAGTAAATAAAAGTCTCAAGAGATGTATGTAGTATCATTGATTGCTCAATAAATATATCTTTTAATGAATTGGGATTAGAATTTGAGGATAAGTTTTCATTGTGAAATGGTTACTGAATTTTCTCTTTCAGGAACCTTTGAATAGTGAAGATGATGTTAGTGAAGACGATACCTCAGACATATTTGATACAGATAATGTAGTTGTATGCCAGTATGACAAGGTGAGGAAATATGTTTGTGTGCATGCATTTATTATTTTATGGTTCATGTAATTTATATACATAGATTTCAATTTAGAGTTTTCCCCATTACATTAGATTTAGTAATAATCCCTGACTTAGAGTAATGATGAAGCTGGCTGGGGATAAGTGATCAACAAATGGGCTGGAACGTTTTCATTGCTTCTCTAAGGTCATATCATTGGTGTAGGACAGAAGGATTAGTATCTCCGTTTATAAGCTTAAAGATGAGTTTAGTTAATCGGAAAAACTTGGTGGAGTGCAATAACCTCAGCCCACTCTGTATAGTCCCTCAAATATTTTTCTCAAGTCCAGAACTACTTGTCTGGACTCATGTGAAATGTGTTTTGTAGTAGAGAGTCAAATTGATTTTTGTGTGAGCATACTTTGTTGTTGCTTTTATGTCATTTTGTGGTTTGTGTAATTTATACTTAGTAATCATGTTGATGATATGGGAGTTAGGCACATTATGATTATAATAAGCAAAGGCTTAGATTTTTTCTTTTGAGATGGAGTCTCCCTTTATGGACAAAAGTCCACAAAAATGCTGGGCTTTAATTGAAATATGGAGAGGAACATGAAAGGGAAAAAGAAGAGACATGAGAAAGTATTTACAAGTTTTGGATGAAGTGAAAAAACTGTCTTTTATAGGGAAAGACATGAGATTGTATAGATTTCCAAAGCTGACATGTAGAGAAAGAAACAGTTATCAAAATGGCCCACCCTTGAGTTGCCAATAGCCACGCAGTAATCATGTGATGCTGCAGCTTGCTGAGTATTGCGTGGTCTAGCTAGTGGTGGGGCACAAGCTTTTGTTTTGTCTTTAATATTAAAGCACTTATTTACATTTTGATAACTTTGTGTTCATTTAAACCCTTGATATTGGCAGATTACCCGAGTGAGGAATAAATGGAAGTTCACCCTGAAGGATGGTATCATGAACCTCAAAGGGAAGGATTACGTCTTCCAGCGGGCCAATGGAGAGGGCGAGTGGTAAATGTAGACACTTGTTAAGCATGATACTGGTATGTGGTGAGCCAGTGAGAGTGACATCTGGATTTTAGAGTTGTGGAGTGTGGAAAGGTATTTGTGGCTTGAGGGGAACCAAAAGACACGTATGACCATGGTGCCTCCCCTCTAGTACGAGTGGAAACTAGTTATTGTTGTGATATATTTCAGTTACTCACTTTTACAATCGGAAATATTTTAGTGGTATGCCAAGTAGGGGCATAATGCATTGTAAGCCAATGAGAAATGATTTCAAGCTAATGCATTAGGAACGTTGAATGACATGTGGTTCTGAAGCCACATAGTGGGTCTAGTGAAAATCTCTGTGTAGATCAGAGATGTTCGCTATTTGCTTCTCATTCATGAGGCTTTCATCATTTTTGTATAGTTACAGGAGGTTTTAGCACACTCGGCTGTATTTATATTGTTACATTAGCTTTGGATTTTTAGTTTATTCTTGGTTTACGTGGAAAACTTCAAGTATGAAAGTAGTTATTTTACTACTCTATGTATAAGTTATTATATGAAGGAAAATATATTTGATATAGTTTAATGTGCTGCTTTTCTGAGCTTTTTCTTTAATCTTTTGTAAACATTTTTGCAAAGTCAAATATCATGCATAGGTGAAGTGATCACATTCATCATCAGATTCATGCAGATTCTTACTTATGTCAGTGAAGGTGTCCCACAAGTGTGCTAGTTTTCACAGCTTTATCCCTTAGCTGGCCATCCAAGATTAGGTCACATCTGGGCTCTTTGATGTCAAGCACAACCACTGTACTGCACTAGTAACATTATTTTCTATTCTCACATTGTACAACCTTAGGACCCATTCTTCCAAGTCAGTATTGCTTGTAATTCAATTCCTCAGAAATGAATAGTGTCTGCATACGGTAATATTTGTATGTAAAGTTTTTTCTTCCTTTTTTATGCTTTTAGCTTTTACTCCCCATAAATTGAGGGCCTTAAAATGTAAGTTGGAATATCTACTTTATTGGTGAACATGATCTTGTCTCTCAGGATTATGATTCATGTGTAAAATGCATAAACCCTGGTGGTTGGAAGTTTGCTTCAGAAAGCATTGTTTGTCGTGACCCCAGTTGAGCACACTTTGTTAGTGAGAAGCATTACATGAAAAGGCATTAATCTTAGTGTGTAGAAGTCTGCTTCTAGACATGGATGTGTATCATCCCAAATGGATGTAAATTTTAGTAAGAGAATATGACAGATGGTTGAATTAGAGTTTCTTGTGTTAGTGAGAAAAGTGCCTGGGATGTGGAATTTTTTGGGGTATAAGGTGATGGTACTCAAGTTTTCCTTTCCAAAGACTGAGGTAATGTTTTTGACATATCAGTTGTTGAGGTTTGTATAGGTCTACAGAATGTTATTGAAGGTAGGGATATTAAAACTTGGCAAATATATAACTGACAAACTAAGAATATCAGATTAATGCTAATCACATTAAAGGTGAGAAATATTTAGCTCTAGTTTTAAGTGTGTATTATGTAAATATTTAGTCTTGCAAACATATAAAGTCTGTGGTTGTTGGTAGTGCAGCATCTTTCTGAAGTTTATTAGTATTTTTTTATACTTGATTGCCATTTCCTGCATTAGCAAGGTAGCACCAGGAACAGACGAAGAATGACTGCATTCACTCATCCTTTTTTTTTAGCAGTCATATGTAATGCACCAAAACCATATCTCCCTATCCACAACCAGGCCCCACAGGCCTTTCTGTGGTTTATCATGGACCTATTGACAGCATGTCGAACCCAGTGTACCACATTGTTCCAGTTTACTTTGACCCTCCTGCATGTTCATGGCCTGATTGCTCAAAGTCTTTTATGTTATATCCTTCCATCTCCAACTTGGTCTAACCATTCGTGTTCCCTTCACTTTTGACATATCCTATTTGTCAACATTTTCTCTCTCATTCTCTCCATTGTCCAAACCATATCGGCATACACTCTTCAACTTTCTCAACCACTGTGGTCAACTTTCTCAACCACATTCTTTTTATAACCACACATCTCTCTTATCCTTTCATTACTTACTTGATCAAACCACCTCACTCCATATCTTATCCTTAAACATTTCTTTTCCAACACATCCATCCCCCTCTGCACAGCCTTATCTATAGACATGCCTCAGATCCTTATGATTTTGTTGGGACTACTATTTCTTTAAACATACCAGTTTATGCCCTTCCAGATATCATTCTTTCCTTACTTTTTTTTTTAGCTTTACCAGAACCTTTGCCCCATCACCTACCCTATGACTTACTTCTGCTTCCATGGTTTCATTCACTGCCATGCCGACTCCCAGGTATCTAAAACATTTCACTTGTAATTTTTATCCATTCAAACTCACACCCCATGTACCCACCTCTCATCTTTGCTAAACCTGATAACCTTGCTTTACTTCACATTTATTCTCAACTTCGTCTTTTCATACACATTTCAAAACCCACTCAGCCCCCAATTAAATCCTTAACTGCCACATTACTCATCTTTGCATTTAAATTGCCTATCCCTAACACCTTGTCTCTTACATCAAAACTGCTGACACACTAACTCGTGCTTCCAAAACACTTGCCTCATGATGTTTCTTCTCTTGGTCAGGTGTACAAAGACTAATAATCAATCACCCATATTTTGCCATCCTTGTGTGTTGTAGAAGGCGACTAAAAGGGAAGGGAGCGGGGAGCTGGAAATTCTCCCCTCCTGTTTTTTCTCTATTGATTTTCCAAAAGAAGGAACAGAGAAGGGGGCCAAGTGAGGATATTTCCTCAAAGGCTCAATCCTCTGTTCTTAATACTACCTTGCTAATGTGGGTAATGGTGAATATGTATTAAAAAAATAATATAATATTATATGTACATTAGAGGCTCCAACCATGGACAGAAGTCCACATTAAGGCCGAGACTAAATTGAAAGAGACAAGGGAAAGGATTTACAAATTTTGGAGGAAGTGAAACCCCTGCTTTTTTAAAATGTGCCAAGTCTTATTTGTTGGAAAAGACATGAGAAAGTAAGAGTTCTAAAGCTTCGAGATGAAGGGAAAGAAATGGTTATCAGAATGGCCAACCCTTGAATTGCTAATAGCCACACAGTAATCATGTGATGCAGCAACTTGGCAAGTCTTGTGTGGTCTAGTTAGTGGTGCAGGCATACAAGCAGCCAGCTCTCGGAAGGAAAAAACAAAAGTAATACCTATAGAAGTGGGAAAGAGAACCAGCATTGTGGCGTACGGCAAATGGGTTGAGTTTTGAAGTTTGTGTAGGTGAATTTATAAGTCGACCACTTAAGACTCAACTCTGTCAAATAAGGGTGCAGAGCAGTACTCCATACAAGGACAAATTAGTTGTACGTCTAAATGGAGCAGCTGTTTAGAGGAAAAGAAATTTTGACATCTAAACAATACTCCTAGTTTCTTATAGGCAGGCTTAGCTGTTTTTGTAATGTAGGGTTTCCAAGAAAGAGTGGATGTTACAGTAATGCAAAGTATACTTAATTGAGTCAAGAGGTGGAATAACAAAATCATTAAAGGAGAGAAAAGAGTTGTGAGGAGTTTTTGATAGAGAGATGGATAGAAACTGGATCTTGGAGGTGTTAAATAGATTTCGTCTACCCCTCTGAGGTACCCTGTCCAAGTCTCGGGTTTATTGAGGAAACTGTGTCAATACAAGTGCAGATTGAGTGAGAGAAGGAGCAGATTTAAAGTATGTGGATGAATGCAGTGTTGAGTCAGCTTATGATTGCATTTGGTTATTTGTGGAAGAAAGGAAAACATTGGTAAAAAGGAGAAAAAGTGTAGGGAACAGGAGAGAACCTTGAGGGACATTGCTGTTGATGGAGAAAGGGAAGGAGGCTGATCCACTAACAACCACAGAGATATATTGGCTGGAGAGGGAGCTAGATGTGAAGGAGCAAAGTGAGGGAGGGAAGTTAAAAGAGGGGAGCTTAGAGATGAGACCCCAATGACACATTCGGTCAGAAGCATTATATATGTGTAAAGATATGGGAATTGGGAAGGGATTCAAAGACTTTGGAAATGGTAAATGTCACAACAATAGGACACTAGTTAGAGGGGTCAGAATGGTCACCCTCCTTTGGGATGGTACCAACGCATGCTTCCAAGAAGGAAAATTTTGTTTTTTAAAAAACGAATGGAATAGACAAGTAAGCTCATGCCAGTTCAGAGATGCACACTTGCAGTACATGGGAATGGATGCCATAAGGACCTTGCTTGTATTGAGAGAGAGAAGTGCTTTTTGGACAGTCTAGGAAGAATCAGGGGCATAGGAATTGGAAGAGGAGCATCAGGGGGATGAAGGAATCTAGACTTTAGTTCCTTGCTTTCTATCACACACTCCCTCCACTCATGCTTCAGGAGTAGTGCTACTCCTGTCTTAACTCTTGTTCTCTCACCAATTTCTGACGTAGTAAAAGGAGCATCGGGGGGTGAAGGAATGTAGAGTTTACTTCCTTACATTAGATCACACACTTCCTCAACTCCTGATTCAGAAGTGCCACTCTTTCCTTAGCTCTAGTCCTCTCACCAACCCATGACTTTACTCTTAAAACATATCCAAACAAGCTCTTCCTCTTTACCCTTGAACTTTGTTTCAATCATTCCATAATCATACTGCTTAATCTCGCTTATTTTAGTTACATGTATACACATTTAGACACCCCAGCATGAGCCTTCAAGGAGGATGAGCACTCCCAGCTTGGCTCCTGTTCCTTCTTTTAGAAATTGAAATACAAGAAAGGGGTTCCAGCCCCCTACTTCCACCCCCTTTAGTTGCCTTCGACACACAGGGAATATGAAGGTAGAATTCTTTTTCCCCTACCCATTTTTTTTTTACTGCTAATATTTTTCATTGTTAATATTATGAGAAAAACTCATCTGTGGACTCTTACCATAGATGAAAGGTAAATTTGTGACTAGCAGCAAAATTAGCTGTTTCTCAACACAAAGCATTAGTAAGTAATCAGATAGCAAATGTGTTAAATTTTAAGGGAGGAGAAGGCAGATTGGAATAGTTTATTAACCATATTACTTTGAGGGATTAAATTTGCATTTATGGTGAAATAACAGTCCTATTCCCCTATCACCTCATTTAACATGAGATGCAGTTTGTTCATTTTGCAGTACCAGTTGCAGCATTAGCAGCAGTTCACCTCATTAACATGTGATGCTGTTTTTTCATAATGCGGTAGCAGTTGCAACATTAGCAACAGAAGTATCATCATCACACTTGGAAATTTTGTAAGTAGTTTAGCTTAGGTCTGGAGACACCAATGATGGCTCTCAGAGACAAACAGAGGTAAGAGTCCCAGTAACATATGCAGATCCTGTTAAGTGGATATTCCATCTTTGAAAAACCTTGGGATCTCCAAATCCAGGAGATGGTAATATTTTTAAAAGCACCGCAGATACTCTACTCAGCACAATCAAATGTCACCTTTTGATGATATTCCTAGGGAGAGTTATAATTTTTCAGTATAGGAAAATTTTAGTAGGCACACCACAATTTGTAATTTGATGTGTTATGAATAAGACTAAATTTGCAGTGTTCACATTTGGAGGAGGATGCTTCTCTCGTGACCACATGCCTTTCTGAAGCTTTCAGGATATTTCTTTCCTTGTGATCAAGGATACACTTGATGTCTTGACAAGATTATTTCTTGAACTATTGGGAACATTTTGAGGCAGCATTTTTGAGCATATGAAGTTCAGCCAGCTGTCAGCTGTACTACGCTGTTGAAATACAGCCAGTACCAGTCTTGCAACATTCATTTATGCCTTTGCTGTACTTTTTTAATTTTTTACGGAGTACCCAGTTGCCCCTCTCGAAAGGTAGGATTACCCCAGTAGGGAAATTCATTCCTAGTTTAGGTATCACTGCTTTAGGGAGATTGATACGTATATCATACCATCATGTTTTCATCCCCACTTTGGCTGCACTTTATGCGATAGCCCCTTGCTCAAAATGAAGCACACAGCTAGATTTAACAGGTGACCTATCGAGATACAGTGCAGTTGACTTGATAAGTCTTCTCACCCTTCCAGGTTGAACTGTCACTGAATGTTCCTGAAAATTTTCACTGTCAAGCACTTGGTGAATAATTATTATTCACCAAGCCATTTAATATAGGAATTGAAACGAGGATTTCTTGGCAACCAGTTGGCTGGATCTTGTCTGGCACAAACAGTTGTCAAAATGGAAGTTCTTGAAGGTGAAGATTTTCCTGTTACCAGTGCCAGCAACCATATCTTTCAGAATCCACTGTTAACAGTCCACGACAGACAGTTTTATAAATTTGAACTTTTCTTGGAAATTTGCTCTCAAAATTATACCAATCTTCATTAAGTCACACATAGATGCCATGTATAATTTAAGTATTTTTATTCAAAATTTTTTGTTAAGGTTTGATTGCTTTTCATTTTTAAAGTTTCAGATGTTTTCCTGAAAATCATTTCTCTCACACCTGTTTGTTATTTCCTGCCTCAACAAGGTGGTGTCTTAGGGGAAAATTTTTGTTTGGATCTCTTATGTTCCATCTTTTGGAAAGTGATCATACAGGCGGGAGGATGTGCAGCTACCTACTTCCTTGTCGCCTTCAGTGACAAACAAGAGATACGTGTGTACTATTATTTCTTCCTTATTTGCAGGGATAATATTGGAATGTCTTATGTTCATGGAGGTAATTACTGGTCACTTTTATTTCAAATTTTGTTTAATACATTTTAAGTTAATACAGTGCCTAGGTCCAGGTGGAGGGTATCATAGGCATTGATGTTGTGAGACCATCATCTTATTGAAGACACTTAAGTATCTTTTTACTCTATACTTTTTATCTTTAAATAAAAAGTATGTGGAAAGATTCATGCTCTGTTAAGTATTTATGTTCAAATAGGTCCTAGATTGACCTTATATAATCCATGAAAGTATAACCACGGAAATAAAGGGACTGCAGTTTTTGTCTGCGTTAGCCCTTTGTCCAGACTTACATTGCAACACCAGTTGGTCTGTGACATTTGGTCATATTACTCCATCCTGAAGGAAATGTTATATAACTATTTATAACTCATTTTCACCTTCCTTGGTCAGGCTTCTTACTTTGGCACCTCATATGTATGAAAACTAAGGCAGGCCTTTTTCTTTCCATAATGTGTATGCTTATTAAGGCAAACCTTATGTCATTTTCTTTTATTTTGGTGCAAGCAAATGCTCATGCTTTCAATACTTGATTAATTTAATCTACATGAAAATTAAACATGCTTAAAATACTGTTAACATTCATTTGAACCCCACTGTTGGGTTTTTAGAATTTAGAGGTATGGTCAAGTGAAATACTTAGGGAAGACCCAACATTTACCTTTGCGCCTTGAAAGCAAGAAAAGACAAAAGAATGCGTTTTCTATAGATTGTGTAGATCATACTCTTGTTAGAATAATCTTTATATGATATACTTGAATGTTCATCATATTCCATGCTGCTGTATTACCGATGTTATGAAATGGAAAAATAATTATACGTACCGCCACATGAGGACATGGATCTTGTATCTTACAAATTGGTTGTTGGGTTGACTGGTTGTCATAACATGGTTCCTGTTAGATATGTTTGGATTATGTTGCATAGAAAATACATGAAGGCAGATGTCACCAAAATAATGTTGTTGGGTTTTTTGAAATTTACTTCGTTGTTTTGGTTTGGAAATGAAAGTGTGGGGAAAAATGTTGTATGGCATGCATTAACAGATTTGTGATGAAGATGATAGGTTGTATAGGAATATATTTAGTTGTAAACATTTTGGGTAATGAATTCCTTAGAAATATTTTGAAAGAAAGCTCTGAAAACATGTTTGATTGCAAATATGTAAGCTCTAGGGTTTTGGCCACAAATTTTAATATTTGAAATGGTGGTAGTTCCATATGTGCCATGCAATATAAGTAGGGATTAACCTTTTAAGGGTTGGGGTCTGACAGCCATTGTAGCCCCATTCATTTTATGTGATAACACTTCATTACATTAAGTAATTGATGTAAGACTATCTTAAATGAATTCAAAGCTTTAAATGCTCTATAAATGGTGTTTCACTCTTGCACAGAGTACACAAGCTTATGGTTCTGTGTTCTCGTAAGCTTTCATGTTATTTTAGAAAACAGATTGGAGTGGCCTGAGTTAAAGATGAAAATTTTTGTAATGGAGAAATAATTTGAAAGACACATGACAAAAGACGTAAGATGGCACAGGTTGTAACTCTCTAATCCAGCGGTCTGGGGTCTGGCACATATTGAATCTGCCACCATTAGTTTGTGGATCTGTTACCAGAGCAGTGCTGTAAGCAGTGCTAAGGCACCAAATCTGTTTACACTGCTGCTGAGCTAATTAACAGTCCTGCTAATTTCTTATATCCCCAGAACAAGTGTATAATTGCGATGTATGTCAGGAAAAACCCATGCCTAAGATTTTGAGGAGTCTCCATTTAGGGATAAGGATTCCAAAGATTGGGTTACAATTCTTGGCTGCAGCAATGCTGCAGGGACACACAAAACCAAGCTGATGGTGATTGGTGAGTGTTCACCTGAGGGCCTTTAAAGGGGTCTATTTCTGTGGTCCAGCAGTGGCCAGGTCCCAAGGTTGCTGGATGAAAGAGGTACATTGTATGACTTTTTTAGGGTACCTGGTAAATGATAGATTGATGAAAAAGTCATATGATGACATGGTTTATCTATCTGTATGTCTGATGCTTGTTACCTCTGGGAACTCCCTCAAGGGGGTGGCCATAGCAAAAGGGTCACCATATTTGGTGAATTCCAGTACTGCTTCTTAGCCTTTAGTGCTTAACTGGCCAGTGGCAGAGGGCAACTTTAGTATGGTGTTTCCAGAGGCTCCTACCTAATGTTCCTACTGACGACTATTACTCAGTGATCCTGTCTACTACTACTATCTAAAGCTCCTGCCTAATGTTTCTACCTACTACTACAATCTGTTGCTCCTATGATTTTGCCAAAAGGCAGGGCAAGTGCATGGCCCCCACCACAGGAAAATATAGGTACAAGTACAGTGAGTTGTCATGTGTGACAAGGAGAGTTTTTATGTTTCTGGACAGAATGCCAGCGGTCCACATGTGGGAAGGGCAGAGAAAAGACTGCTACCTGGGTCTAAGGAGTGCAACGTGTCAGCCTCTTAAGTGGTGGCTCATGACAAAGCAGTCACAAATCTTCGTGGTACCCATGCAGGTAGTACCGGTTGTATACCTCCCTGTCTGGTGGAGTTATTTTGTTTATAAGGGTGGAGTGAATGGAGACACTTTTACTTTATGAATCAACATAGTGTGTAACACGAGAAATGTTACACTTCTGTTGGTGTAGAGGCCTTTGTTGTCTTTTGCAAGTTGAACACGAGTTAAGTATATGTGTGAGTAAATTAGAGACTGCATGGACTCGGAGCTTCCCATATTCTTGGGGATGATATAAAGATTCATGTTATAATTATTGAATAACGTTCTGCAACATTCCTTGGAAATGTTTTTGTTGTTAACTTGAGGATCTCCATGAATTATCTTGTGCTCAAAACTGAGTGATAGATCTTCTTACAAGAGAAATAATTGTCTTAAAATGTTGCCTAAAGTAAGGAGGTTAACATCAAATCAGGAATGAAGTTAAGTTATTATGAAGAAGGTAAGAACATATCAAAAGTACTTAATTCTCTTCATTCTATGTTTTTGAAAGTTGTTATCCGGAAGGTTCATTAATTCACAGCATAGAATCCTAGATACTAAGTAGAACAAGCGTCAGGATGCTCATATTCGATGTCAATAGCATTAGTTCATACATATAAATCCAGATCCTTTATACTGTCGGAGGAAATTGCTTGTGGAACTTAAGTTGAGTGGATGTATCCTAATTGCATTAGATAATTTCAACTCTATTTTATATACTCTGGGGTGAGTTAATAATGAAATACAAAGATATTGTTGGAGTTAAATGAAATGTTTTACTTGCTAACATGATGTGGATAAATTTCATTGCCTTACTAGATCATCAGCATCACTAAAATTTTTAATATACTTTCTTTATGATCTTAAGCGTAAGAGAACGTAACTTCTCTGAAATCAAGGATGCTGTCGAGTGAAATAGACAAAGTTGCTGTATTCTCAGTATTACAAATATTTTCACAACAGAAATATAACAAGATGGTATTAATTAACCATTTCTCTGGCTGTGACAGGAGCATACCATATGTTGAACTTTCAAAAGTCTAGTGCTTCATTTTGTTAGAGACTCCAAAAGCCATGAGAATTTAAAATTACAAAGCTGTATAAGTTGTAATTGACAGACTCTTGCTTCCACAGCAGTGCCCAGAGAGCCAGCCACATCCACTAGTAAGGATCATAGATCCAGAAGCGTGGTGATGTTGTATGCTTGTATTGGTGGAGAGAGTGCAGGATGGTTGAGGGGTAGGTATTCTGTGGCTTGGGTGTGGAAGTTGTACCTAAGGCATGAGGAGTCTTGTGATATGTGGAATTTATGTTTGTAATGTTGACGAGATTGTTGGTGCACCAGAGCATACACGAAAGTATGACTTGCTTGTGTTAGGAGTTTAGTTGAAAGTGTTATAAGGTAAGTACTTCCGATAGCTTAGACTGTGTATAGTCTTGTGAAGAAGTCACACTTGTGCACAAATTGAAAGTCAGATGTTTTTATCAGAGAGGAAATCAGTTATATTGTAACTGATAATTTTGTTTTCATGTATTAAATGCACTTCTTATATACTGGTATTTGCTGGAGGAATAGGATGCTTTGTAGTTTTTAGGAACTGGGACAGAGGAGACAGTGGCTTATGGTGATATAACCCAGGAGAGGAGTGGAAAATGGTGCATGACAAGACGGGTAGACAGTGCTGATGCTTCATGCTGTGTAAAGAATATTCATCATGACATGATTTAATTTAGTGATTTTTCAACTGATTAGAGACATGGCAAGCAAGTGCTTAATACCAAAGGTGTGAGGAGTCTAGGTTTAACAAGCCTATATTTTTTTTTTTTTTTCAAATCAGTAACTGTGTTAGAGTTGTATGGGGAAGAATTCTTATTTTTTTCAAGAAATTCCATGCATTGCAGTGGCCTGAGATTATCATCCATGATATTAAGCACTTTTATAATGGAGCCATATAATGTTTGCGATGTCTTCTCCTACCTTGATGTTTTGAATATCTTGGTATTATTGTGCTCTTTTGGTAGGCAGCCACTGACTAGGGAGGTACATTACTAGTACTACCTACCTGGGTATTTGGAGGGTTTGCGACAGCTGCATAGTGAACCAGCACTTCAGTGATTGTCAAGCTGTACTTCTCTTACCCAAGTGGCTGTCTTTTCTTTCTGCCTCACCCACACATGGACTGCTGGCATTCTGTTCACAAATATACAATGTCTCCTTGTTACACATAACTCACATCTCATAACAACACATAACTCACACTTCTCTTTTCGTAATTTTTTTTTTATAGAGTGCTATGCGCTAGCCCTATCTTTTCCCAAATGGTAGGAGCATTAGATAGTAGTAGGAAGGAACAGTAGGCAGGAGCATTAGGTAGAAAAAAAAATAGTAGTCAGTGGAAGTATTAGTTGGATCATTAGGTAGAAGTAATGGGTTGGAACGTTAGACAGACACATTAGGGGGTAGTAGTTAGTAGGTACATTACGTAAGAGCCTCTGGAAAAGCTGAACTAGAGTTGCTCTCTGCTGGCAGCCTATTAAGGGTGAGGCACTTGAGTTTCACTTATAATGGGAGACTTTGTCATGGCCACCTCCTTGAAGGAGTTCCTGGAGGGAATGGGCATCAGAGATAGATGGATAGATAAATAGCCTGTTAGAAAAGATGTAAAGAAAAATTGCTGAAGTAGTAGAGTATTAGATGCATGGAATAAGCCAAGTGGTGAGACTGCAGATGTAAAAAATATGCAAACATTTTAAAAGTTGTAAGATAGTAAAGAAAGTTTGAGATACAGCACAAGGAGAGATCTCCCTTCTTGCAATGTGCATGTAGATAATTTCACACACATGCATAACACAAGCAAACTCATATTATTCAAGAAACCCTGTCTTGCTCACACAATAGGATTAGCAAGTTTTGAGACATTTGCAAAATATAACCATCAAGGGACTAGAGAATCACTTAATGCCTCAGTATTTTTTCTGTCTCTTTAAAGGTGGGATGTAGAGGAGGAATAGTAAATAAATGAGAGAACCTCTGGGGAGAATGAAATTGAGAAATGAGTGATTACAAAAGTGGCTAGGTGTTTTAGGCATATGGAAAAAATTGATGCTGAAAGAGTGAGATACACACATGAATGAAGTGAAAAGGGAATTAGCAGACTAACAATGAGATAGAACACGAAAATGATGAAATATTCTGTTGAAAGAGTTTAAAATGTAGGGAAGTCTTTGGAACTGTTAAAGGATGGATATGCATGTAGGAGACTGTTTATAACACAGTGCTAGATAAAACGGTGTATGACGAGCTGCAGTTTCTGATACCTATGTTCACCCCCTAACAACAATATTTCAGCCCCTAAAACTAGTGCTGCTGTAATTTTTATTCAAAAGGCATGAATTGATGAGGGTGGCATTTTATGTCGTAAACAGTGAAATAAGTAATTGCCATATTTTTGTGGTTTAAAAAAACATGGTATTTTGTTTTTAAATTTCTTCTCACGTTTACCAGTACAGGCAATTGCTTATCAGATGTACAGGATGGTAGGTTTTTTTTCTGCATATTTGTATTTTTTGAGAAATGAATGCATATTTGGATTTTTTGTTCATTTGTCTTGCATTATTTCCTGACTTGTGGGGTTTTTTGTCTGTTGCCACTTTTCGTCATCAGTTGTGAGTACTTGATTAAAGAGCTTGTATCCTTCTTACAATCATAATTCTATGTGTAAGCAAGTGCAAGTAATCTGCAGAATTCTTCAGCAAATAATTCATTATGAAGTTTTGTTACCTTCAACTTCAGATGGCATACAGCGATCTAATAATGGAAATATTTGGGCAAGATATTGCATGTGCCTTCATTCTTTGAAAGTAGGAAGCTCATGATACTGTAATACAGGTTCACTTGAGGGTAAGTTTCTTTTTTTTTTTTTTTTTAGGAAGCTCATGATTCTGTATTACAGGTTCATTTGAGGGTAAATTTTTTTTTGTATCATTAAGGTACCCTGACATACGAATGTATAATTATGTGTATGGACAAGAGATGGAGCCTTCTTCAAGATATATATTATGAAAGTGAAAAAAAAATATTGTAAATGGATAACTTCAGTAGTTTCCATAACTGATTCCATTATTTGTTTGAGAAAATAAGTTTTGATTATATTCAGTGTTCTGATTATGTATCTATTTTTTTCATATGTGTCTGCCATTTCCCACATGAAGGAAGGAGGTAGTGTTAGAACAGATGAATGAGCCTTAGAAGAATATTGTCCTCACTGCTCCTTCCTGTTATTTTCTTGTGAAAGAACTGTAATACAGGATGGATTTTCAGTTCCCCTCTTCTGCCCTTCGTGGGCACCTTTGATATGCAGATGTTAGGGCAATATTCTTTATCCCATGTTCCCAGGGATGAATTTGTCTATATTTTAATGCTTACCATTTTGTTCATCAATGTGGTAATGCCAGGAACAGTCAAAGAAAGGGCCTTATTTGCTCACATCCATTTTCTAGCAGTTCATGTGAAATGCACCAGAACCACAGGCCCCTCCCTATCCACAACCCGGCCCCAGAGACCTTTCTGTGATTTTTCCTGGCTGCTGCCTCCAGTACTTGGCTTATAAGCCTAGATTTTATAATCCTATTCAATCCTGGCTGCTTCATATGTCCTGATCCAGTGCATTGACAACACGTTGCCGTCTGTGTGCAACATTGCTCCAGTGTACCACGTCTTGTGCACACCTTACATCCTTCCGTGTTCAGTCCCTGATCCCTCAGAACTTCTTTCACTCCTTCCTTCCATAACCAGTTTGGTCTTAATTTGAAATGCAGATAAATGAAATGTTTAAAGTATTATGTAAAAGGTCTGGGCCATTGTGGTTGTTTTCATGTATGTAATGGTTGTCAAGATGAGAGCTTCCACAGGTTTGGTGTTAATGTATTTGGCACCTCGGTTTTCTTTGAAGTAATTATTACCACATGGTTCAGAATGAGAATCTTTGTCACTATTTAGAAATTTGATGCTTGATTTGCTCTTTCTCGAAATTTAGACCAACGTGTAATGATTGTGATGGTATAGTTGTTTTACTCTCATGCTTATCATTGTTTAAATATTTTGTTTCAGTTTCCTATATCACCAAAGATACCTTAAACAGTTTTAAGGCATTTACTCAATGTTATGAATGTTTATGCAGCTTGACACTCCATGTTCAAGAGAAATGTATTTAGATTATGATAGAATTGCCATTGATAATATAGAGCCCAGTGATTGCAATTAAATACTGTTTAGTGTTTGCGTTTCATTTATTTCCTTACAATATTTTCATGGTAAGTTGTGTATTTTTCCCCAAACATGAAGGAATTTACCAGATTTTGATCAAAGATAGTAGAGTGAAGGTTCCCCATACTGTGCACTTCAGAACTTATTGTTCAGCAAAATAAGATCTGGTAAGATCCCCAATGTTATTCTAATGAAAGTCAAGGCCTGCATTGAAATATAAAATTAACCGAGGAAAACTCTTACGCTGCTTCAGTGTCCATGCCCACACATTCACATGCCACCATAACTTGCTGAAGTTTTAATTATCAAACACTATTTGATATGTATGTGGTCATGTTAAAAGGGCGATAATGAGGTTACCTGAAATATGGAGAAAGTGTGACAGTGGATGCATTTTATATGTAATTTAACATGGAAACAGGTTGTCCTTGATGACTGGGCAAAGCTCTTTTTTTTCCTTTATTCAAAGGAAAAGGTGCTAAGGATGTATGTAGTAACTGTAGGGGAATGTCTGTTGAGTATACCAGGAAAAGTAGGTAAGAGTGTGACACAAACAGAAGTGACTGAATGCAGAATAAATGAGCAAGAGGGTTTTACAAAAGGTAGGGGATGTGTGAATCAAATTTTTGTGATGTTGAAAAGTACCAAGCAACAGGCAAGAAGCTGTTAGCAACTTTGATGGATCTGGAGAAACTTTGACAGAATTGAGTGGAAAGCCTTTTAGGATGTGTTAAGGATATATGGGGTAGGGATAATTTTCATTAATTTCCATCTGGACTACTACTACCCATATCTTGCATTCATCATTTACATTTTCTCTCCATACACCCTTCTCAAAAATATGGGATCCCCAATCCATAGCACATCCAAATTATAACTTTTAAACTTCTCCACAAGCTCCCTCCTTACACTCTCACCAGTCTTCACATTCAGTGCCATGACCTTCAATCACAGTTTTACTCCTCAGCATAACTGGTAGATTTCAGAATTATTACATACCATTGGATTCATAATGCATGGAAGGAGAATTGATGACATTTAAAATAAAGCTGTGCTTTACACAAAATTTTTTTACTAGTTTGCATGACAGAGTACTTATACCAAGCTGATGTTTGGATGAAGAAATAATTAACTTCACAGGACGGCTGGGATTAGAATAGTGCAGGATGTGGGAAAGACTGCAAAAAAGTTCAGAGAAATCTAGGGACATCTATTTTTTTCTAATACAGACTTTCAGCTGTAAAAGGTGTGAAATGGCCCAGTGAATGTACAATAATTAGAAATTTTTAAGAACATAATTTAAAAATTTATCAAAAGGTAAAGCAGTATTTACTAGTTTTAAAGCAATCATGATCATGCTTACTTAGTGCATGATAATGAAAATGGTACAGCATTATCCATCAAATAAAGAATAAAAGCTCTGAAAATATCTTTGGTATTGTAAATACTTTACACTTACAAATATTAAATTTCAAAATTATCTAAAATGGTTTCACTAGTAACTATCTTGCATACTGAAACACAATGGAACACAGTAACCCACTGGTACTAATGCTCTTGATAAAAAACATACAATATGTAAAGGGATGACACCACACTATACATAACTTACTATTCAATTACCATACAAGAAAAGAATGAAAGGTCCTGAAATGTGACTTGTTTAAACTCAATGTGATGTAAACTGCCTAGCTTTGTGCATACCCACCACCTTGAATATCACAGTTCTATACTTCCTATAGAATTATCAGGATGTGAGCTGATGCGATAGCTATAGTTATAAACATTGACAAAAATTAACGCACATGCAAATGATACCGGGGAAAATCTTGCCAACTGCCTAAGCTTACGGTTTGGGTTAATACATAATTTTTATTACCTGCATTGTTGTGCACCAGTCACAAAATTAATTTTCAAAGCCACATCTCATAAACAGAATTTGTCTTTGCTAATCGAAATGAATTAGCAATACAGATTAAAATGATACATTAAGATGGACAATTTACCATTTCCTGGAGTATATGATGATGGGAAATCCATAAAGAAAATTACAAATTTAAAAAGTTGGACAATAAACTTAGTGCTATAGAGGTTCTGTATAATCTGAGCGCCACTTCAGAGCTATAGACATGAAAAATATTAACTTGGAAACAGTGTAAGCAAGTCTTTTTCAAAATTTTGTCGCAATGAGTGAAAACATATACTAAATTAAAATCAGTGCAGTTAGCTTCAGCCTTCATTATCTTATCACAAATATATTAATCATGCCATTATTTATATTTCCTTAGTTTTCTTTCAAACTATTCACCATTTCCCGCGTTAGCGAGGTAGCGTTACGAACAGAGAACTGGGCCTTTGAGGGACTATCCTCACCTGGCCCCATTCTCTGTTCCTTCTTTTGGAAAATTAAAAAAAAATAATGAGGGAAGGATTTCCAGCCCCCCACTTCCCTCCCCTTTTAGTCGCCTCCTACAACACACAGGGAATACGTGGGAAGTATTCTTTCTCCCCTATCCCCGGGGATAAGTTAAAAAATATATTTCCCTTGCCACAGCTTAGGATTCTAATTTTTTTATATCATCCCAAGTACGTTATTTAAAGGCCTGATAAACATTGCAACAATCTTTATCAGTGTTCCCCTTTATACTGGGTCAATTATAAGCATACACCTTCACTTCACATATACTTGACCAATGTCCAGTGTGTTGCAGTAAACAAAAGCTTCCACACTAAAATAAGCACGAACATATCACCTTATACACGTCAGTTCATCAACTCGCCACTAGTGCCTCTACCTTCACACAAAATGACTCTGGTTCACACTATTACTAATATTTTCTCTGCTTCCTGATGCATATGTAAGTATTAGCAATCTTTATTGCAATCCACTAAGATTTCTTAGAATAATAATCATGAGTCTACCTACGTTTCAAGTCTACTAATTTTTCATTAAAATTCCCAAAACTCTCACAACCTTTTGTGTTCCACCTAAAATGTTTGATCTTACATCCCTCCCTTTATGTCACAAAAAGAAATCTATATCACTCAACTCCATTTTACACAAACCTAGAAAAAGTTAATCTCTTTCCCCAAAAGCATTAAAAAATTCTATATTCTCAAATTCATAATTCATTCCTCTTTCATTCCACATTTAACTGTAGTTTCTTTTGGCAAAAATTGAAGGCAACCACAATGCTTGCGTTAAAGCTAAAGTACTGAAACGTAGGGAACTGAAAACATGCCCAGATCAATCTTTATTTGGGATCACACATGGAAATGTGTTGCAACAATACATGGAGATTACGCAATAGGTCACGCATGAACTTTAACACACTGGTGGCACCTTAAACTGGAGTCGAGTGAAATATTTAGCTTTAAGATTTATAAACAGCTTACTGGTAGCTCCTTCAAAGGCCAATCATGATCTAAATTCAACAGGCAGTGAACTGATTTTATATTTTTCCAATTTAGACTTTTTTAAAATTTGGTCACTCTTTCAATTGTACATATCAATTCCCAAAAATTCCTTTTCTAAATGATCACAAATGTTCAGAGAAAAGAATAACAACTGTTGCATTGATAAAGTTGCTAACTAAAATATTTACTTATGCCCTGAATCACACACAAAATTACAGCACCACTATAGGGGGGCCCTTTTAGGTCTTCTCCCATTAAACCATGTAATTAAATTTTCACATACAATGCTGGAATGAGAGAAACTTGATCCATCACAGGACATAATGCACTGCCTCACATGTCAAGATTTCATTTCTACAAGCTATTTATCACCAAGCAGCAGTCTTAACTCTCAATTACTATAAGTACAAATCTGACTTGCTTATGGTTCATTTTGGAAACAACTTTCTGCATGTTGCCCCGTGTTTGAGGGTTAATACTAGTACCAGATAATAAATTGACTGGGAGTGGATTGCCAGTTACTATTTACTATATAATTAAAGCAATACATAAAGCTTAATGATAATAAATTTACAAATAATTAAATACAAAGTCTTATCTTTAATATTTATGCTAAATACCAGCTGAACCTAACACTATCAAAATGGAAGATTTCAGCTTCAGTAGCCAATATAACTATAACTGCCACATTATAGCTGCTAAGTTCACTGCCAAACTTATCTGCCTGGTATGATGCTGTTGATATTGAAGTAACTGAGTGAGTAAATTCATAAGCATTTTCAGGGTATTTTCACCTCTCCTGTATCATAAAAATAGGTAATACTTTTAAGAACCAGCTTTTTCCAGAGTTAAATGTACAAAGCTAAGAGTAAATGAGACAGTTTAAGCATACAACCTATATATCCCTCCTGAAGTGAGTATGCAAAATAAGTTATCCATATATGGTATTTACACTAGAAATTTTCATATCACAAGTGTTTTTCACCTTGTATACCAAGGGCTGATGGAAGCAGCATGTTAGAGGTGCATGATGACAACTCGATGTCACTCATACTTGTAAAATGCTACAAACATGACAGCTACTTCAACAAGCAGAGGTGTAAAGTTTTGAGGTGATCAGGTTGGAGAATTACTTGCACAGGGTCGCCTGATGCTGACTTGGATGCTCCTGGCACTTTCACACGCCCAACATGCACCAGTTCTTGTTCAGCCAAAACCTGTTAATTGCAAAAATACTGTTACTGTTATAATCATCATTAATATCATTTTTTTAAAGTAATCCTAGATCCCCTTTTACTGGGCAATGCAACTTCTGGGCTGCACCTGATGCAGGAGTAGGGGAAAATGTGCTCCTCTGCAGGGCAAATGTTCTTAGGGATGCTGTACTCATTTTCATCCACTGACTACAATACAGTCCAATCATATCTGACTTCTATTTCATGGTGTTACCCACTGTGATGGAGTCCACTAACAACAGATAAAGGATATAAATTTTCACTGTCCAAGTGTTCCTTCTGGTTACATAATAAATAGTTCTAGGTTGCACTCAATGCACAAGCACGGCAAAAAGTACTCCTCTTGGGTGAGAAAGTACTTAATAATGCTATATTCATTTTCATACTCTGTGACTTCTACTTCATGGTGTTCCCATATGCAGAAAAGTCCACTAACTAAGATAAAAGTGTTAACCTTCACCGTGCAAGTGTTCCTTTCGGTTTCTTAATAAATTATTTTACCCTAATACATATGACTAAGAAGGAATTTATAAAGAAACTACATTTGGTATGTCTTAGTGTTTCCAAATGGTAAAAAATTTTCATAGCCATCAACTGATTTTCTCACCCATTTACATGCGTATTGAGACCAATAATGACAGTAAGAAGGTGAACTTGGCATCAAACAGAAAGCTTGATGTGCCCTATGCCAGATATGAGAGAGAGAATTCAAGATATTTTCCCTCCTTAGCAGCATATATTAAGTATAATTTCCATATCAACAGGTGGAATACCCAAACTAAAGCAATCTGTAGTGAAAAAACCTAATTTACTTTTCTCACTTCTACTACACTATACCATCTGAGGTAACACAACATCTGAGCATTTTCGAGTAAATGGATCCAGTGAATCTGCATCACGATAAATATGACCAACATGTGAAATGATAATGTCCTGTTAAAATAGTACAAGAGGATATCTGAGAACTTGAGGGCCTTTATAAAAGGACAGGAACTCTCTAGTCATGTCAATGGTCTAGCTATCTATCTAAATAATCTGATGCCATTAATCTACTTTGATATTCATAGAATATCACTTGTTTTGAACTAACTTAAAAACTAGAAAAACTTCTTTGCAATAATGTCTTCAACTGCTGAGACACATTAGGTAAAAGGAATTGGTAGGAACATTAGATAGGAGCCTCTGGAAACAATGTGCTGGAGTTCCCTCTGCCAGAGGCCTGTTAAGGGTGAGGCATAAAGGCTAAGAAGTGGCATTTGGAGTTTCCCCAGTTATTGAGACTTTTGCTGTGGCCACCCCTTTGGAGGAGTTCCTGGAAGGAACGGGCATCAGAGATATAGATAGATAGATGTGAAAGAGAAGCCAATGGTACAATCTTGCCTTTGCTAGAGTATATAAATGTCAAGGCCAGTTCCTGACAATACAACCGTCTGTGTTTCTGACCACAGACAATACTCTTAATACATAGTTGCTCCATTCTTGGTTCATCATTTTAGAAGTTAACAAAACTTGGCTAAGTTTTTTGGCTATACTGCAGGTGGCAAAGTTTCAAAACCTGAAAATTAACTAATGTTGACTGGATTATACTACATATATCAAACTTACAGTTCAGTCTGAAGATTGTTACAGGAGTGAATGGTCTTTGGGTGGTAACCAACATACCTTAGTAAGCTGTGGAGATGGAAAGGTTGAGAAAGCTGTGGTAACACTGCCTCCAGGTTTACTAGCAGCCAACATCCGGGTGAGTTCATCCTAAGAAATAAAATTTATCAACTAACAGAATTTGGAATAAGAATGAGAAGCGAGCACAGTATGCACGGACAAAAGATTTGACATCCACCCACCTTTCTTAAATATGCCTTTTTGTATAATCATAATAAGATGTCACAAGCAGACTCTTCTCCATATATTTCAACTACAGATCATCTCCAAGTCTTCATGAAATGAAAATCCAGAAGCGAGACTGAATTTTTTTTTTCTACAGAATGCTTCATGTTTGCCTGTCCACAGCTATGAAGAGTGTTCCTTGCTTAAACTGAAATAAAAATACATTCATCCACCTATTTACCATTACCTGTGTTTCCATGCATATGAGGTGTGTCAAAAGCATACAGGCTTTCAGTTTATTTACACACACTGATTTGTTTTCTTTCACTCCTGTTCATCTCTTCCTGTTTTGTAAGGCAGAGTCAGGAACATAAGACTTAAAGGAAAAATTCATTCTTGGTTCCATCATCTCTTCCTACTTTTAGGAAGTCAATACAGGAGGGGAGGATTTGCAGCCTTCTGCTCTTGCCCCTCTTAGTCACCTCCTATGACACATGAGATACCTGGCAATTATGCATAATGGAAGGAAGGAAGCATGAAAAGTCTTAGAAAAAAGAAAATGAAATCAAATGACAGATAAGTGGGAGAAGAGGAATTACAAGAAAAAGCATATCACTGATGAAAATACTATGAACACTGCAAGACTGCATTGGTTTGTCACTCCTTAAAACCACTCCTTTGAACTCTTCAATTATGGCAAGTATATTGGCCTACTTAATCACTTCTTAGTTACACATCTCCATATTAAAGAAAATCTTTGGTGGCCTTCCTTTAAGGTTTTGCCTGTATCTACTGATTTTTCAAGCTTCTTTTATATCTTGACTTCCACTTAGCATGTTCATCATATCAGTCTCCTGATATACTCCCCTACATTAGTATCCTTTTCCCCTTCTACCAACCCAAAGATTTTTCCCCTTCTACCAACCCAAAGATCATCATCTACTGTTCCACAGCCTCTCTCAGTTGAGTTGTGGTACATCTGTTGGTTATTTCCAGTAATCATTGTATATCCTCCTCATCTTCAATCTGAATTTCATCTGTCTGTGCACTAATGTGTGTTCCCAGTCAAGGAAATCAAGTGAGTTACTGCATAGTGTGCTATGCCCTAATAACTATGCTATGCAATAAAATACCTTTGTGAGTACATGCATCCACACCTTATATGGTTTTAGGCCTAAACTGATCCTGTACCTGAAGTAATGCAATCTCAGAACGAAGCCGGTTAAGTTTGTTATTATAGTTGATGAGGTGGTGTGCAGGTGAGGCTGAGTCAGTTGCAGGTACAGTAGCTGGTCGACGACTGCTCAGATCTACAACCTTAACGCCAGTAATCATGGAATTCACTTCCTGGATAATAAAACAAACCAATCATTATCTAAGATTAAACTCGGAAGTATTATGGAAAGATAATGCATATAGTCAAACACAGGGTAGGGCTAAGCAACAGTTATGTTTACACACAACACTATAACAAGGTTGTGATTATATAGCCACACCAGAGATCATGAGTTGCATCTGTCTTTCTTTGCAGCTTGGTCCATTCCATAATCTAGATTGAATGTTCATTTAATTGTGGCCAATGTTAGTTCATGACAATTCCCACATAATAAATGCTACAAAATAATGAAAAAGATTAGTTTACGTTACATGTAAAAGATACAGTACACACTGAAAATGTCAAAGAAGATTCTTTTGCACAAATTAGCCCTCAAACCAATCCTCATGAGTGAAGTACCTCCAGGGTGAGAGCACCTTTATAGCTATTCTAGGGCTGTAAAATAAGTGAAAACCAATAAATATACTATGATAAGGCACATCCTGCCAATGTTGCCCTAAGTTGAGTTAAAGCACTATCTTTGTAACAATGTTAATCCATTCACCACATACTTATTCAAATTTTCCCAGCCCAGAAGATGGTAAGGAGCTATTACCCTTTGAATCTGAGTCGTTCGCCGTGTCAAGTGGTTGATGTGATCTAATGTTCGTTTTTCTTCTAAGTCATCCTCATCTTTGCCCATATCTCGTTTCTCTTCACCAGCAAGACCTAATTTCTGTACCTAAAAACACAAAATGTTTTTTTAATTGAATTCTATATCAATTTCCAATATTTACTGCATTTTTAAATTCAACCACTTATACGTGCATTCAAACAGCAGTTCAATTAAGGAAGGATATTCCATGCTACATGGTATGCCAAGTGGTACCCAGAACTAACAATTGTTAAACTATTAAAGTATCCTATAGAATTATAAAATCCCTGAGAAAAATTAAAAAATCTTGAAGTCAGAATCAGTTATAACAAGAAAAATTAGTGGTGATGAAATTGAGATGGTTATGCAAGTGAAATCTAAAGGAAAGGAGCACACACACAGGGTGTCTTGTTACCATAAAACCTTGGAAATTGTAAAAATATAATGCCTCAAGGAACATACATTTCTTAAACACATTACGAGTTCTTCAATCATGTGTTCTTCAATCAAATGAGAAGTCCTCAATTATCATTATACCTTACAAAGCAAAATGAATTCTCAATTGCACTAAAACATGACATAATAAACCTTGATTGGTTTTAAGGCAGCCAGCTGCTGATGCATGCGGTGTGCTGTGGCATAATGGCTGGCAGCTGTAGCATGGTTGAGAGCTGTTCGAAGGTCTGCAATTTGTTGCAGCAACATAGGGGAATCCTTTACCATGCCTCCTCCAACTGCAGGGGCCATTCCACCTGACGGGGTCGTAGGAGATGATGGTGATACACCTCCTAAAAAGACACACATTAGTCACATTTACATATGCCAAGTGTAGGATGTGTAGCAGATGATGAGCTGGTGGAAAAAAAAGTAATACATTCGAGAGTAAAAACAGGAGGATGACCATAGAAGTTGGGCCATTGCAGTGAATAAATTTGTTTTTGGCCATTGTCATCTCAGATGAGGATGTCACAGGAATTATTTTAATTGTGGCCAATGGATTTGTTTTGAGAGGGAGGGCCGAGATGTGAATGCCCACATTTGATAAATTTGACATGAATCTAGAGAGCAACTGGAAAACTTAAAAAGGACTTTCACTGTGCAAGCCTATGATCACTTTTACATGCTCAACATAAGTAAAGGAAACATATGAACTGAGAAGCCATAAGCCAAGTACTTAATCTACCCTTATAAATGTGAAAAGAGCTCAAGATAATGAAAACAAAGAGATGGAATTCTTATGTCTTTATGACATGATACAATTCTGAATATTTGAATAAGTATCAGTCAATCTGCTTTAGTTTAAAAAAACATTTATGATGGCCAAATTCTTTTCTGAGCCACAGGAACTGCTACCTCATTTGAAACAAAAGGAGGAATTGCTAACTCATTTGAAACAGTAAAATCATATCCCCAACACTTAACAATAAAGACCAACATTTCCTCCTCAGGCTAATATAAATTTATGACAAGATTTCATCTTCAAACTCAATCTTACGATTAATGAATGAAGACTTTGCATCAATTATGATCACATTCCAATATTCTTTTGTTCCAAAATTATTGAAATATGTAATATAATGAATTATATTTACAATTCCATCTGGTTTAGAACATCAAATGATGAAAAAGCAAAGTTTGTGACAAGTGTATGGCAGTAAATTCAAAAGCGCAAATCATTTCTGTTTTTGGCCTCAAAATGAGGAATGATGAAAGGTGGATCCCACAAAGCTTCATCAAAATTCAAACTTTTAACAAAACTAACAACTGGAAACTAAAGTTTTGGGCATACATGATTCACACAACTAGTGCCTGGAAACTACAAGACATGACCCATACACATCACAGCAGGAGAAAAGACATATGGATTTGGGTAAGATTATATGAACACATGCACATTATCCATAAAACCATAACTAAAGTATGCTTCTCATGTTTAGTTACCACACTAAAAATGAACAAAGAGCAAAGAGAGAAGGTCCAGAGGAGAACAATAAAGATGTTATCAGAATTAAGAGAGCCGAGTTACAAGAAATGGCTAGAGGCTTTATATGTGCCCACCTTGGAAGAAAAAAGATAGTCAGGCAGCCTGATCACAACCTTCATGTTATTAAATCAGGTTGATAACAGAAACAGCAATAAATCTTTCTTCAAGAGATGAAAGGATAAGACAGAGGATATAACATGAAATTAAGAAAGAAACCTGTTAAAAAAAGATGTTAGAAAGTAATCTTATAGTATGAGTGGTGGAATAAAATTATTTAAGACATAGTTAATGTAGAGAGCACAAAGAAGTTTTCTAAGTTCTTTGATGAAGAATGTTTATTAGATGAAGCCTTATGAGAGTAAAAATACCTCCTAACACAATAACAGTATGAATAGCTAAATACAGAAACACACTCCCTCGCCATGTCCTTCAAATTTGTAACAAAGCACACACATATGGAAGTTTTACAAGATGTATGACAGCAAAGAAAGTTCAAGATATGGGGCCTCATGAGTGCAAAAGTCCTTCCCTGTATAGTATAAATAGGGAATTATACACACATGAATAGAAAAATGAAAAAATAGCAGCAAATACAGACAGCATATAGATAATAATAAGTTGTGTGACATAAGTGAAGCTTCAAGAGATGGGGACCCATGGCTGTGAAGTATAAACAAATCACATACATACAGTAAATAGGAAGTGACATAAAAAACAAAAATATCCTACCTGAAAAGGGTGAGGACTTGGTCAGTGCTTCATACAATGTCTTCTTGTTCAGTGCCTTGAGTTTCTCTCTCAGTTCTCCCTTTTCAGATTCTAAGCTCTCTATATCACTCTGAAGATGGTCCATTGTTTCATCATACTCCTAAATAAAGAAGAGTATATGTATGTTGTAAAGTCTTCTAAAATTAATATCTAGCATAAATGTAAGAAGCTGAAAATAAAGGCTACATCAAGAGAACACAGATACTTGCACTAAAAATACAGTAAAATGTTTCCTTAATATATATCGCCAATGCTGACAATATCACCATAAAATTTGCATTCAGGCTATCCCTGACATTTCTTAGCTTAATCCTCCCTCCTTTGAATGTATATATTTCTATGGAAGTTACATTTATAGACTGGACTTTGGAAACCTTAACTCATTTTCTAGATCACAGGGGGCATGTCATCCTTCAGGCATTTGGGACTGCTTACATGCATGAAATCTCCAAGGGCATAACCAAGATTTCTAAAAGGTTTATGAGAGAACATAGGGAAATGGGCCTGGCTCCAAATCCCCTGCACTACATTCTAGTTTAATTATTCATATAATATAAATAAAACTAAATAAAATATTGAGAGAATGAGTGAGGAGAGGAATGCCAAACAGGATATATGTGACAGAAGTGGAGGGGACAGTGACAGGTGGAGAGCTAACAGGAGAGGGAAGGATGGTGTGAAACAGATTCTGAGTGCTGGGGGCTTGAATATATGAGGGGGTGAATAGCCTGCACAGGAAAGAAAGAATTGGAGTGATGTGGTGAGCAGGGGCTGATATGCTGACAGTAGACTTAACTAGGGCATACTGAAGCAGCCAGGGGAAACCACGGAAAGGTCCATGAGACCTGACTGTGAGTAAGAAGGTTGTGGTTTTGAAGTATCACACTTACCAGCTAAAGAAAAGATGCGAGCAAATGAGGCCTTTTCTTTGTTTATTCAAAGCACTAACTCACTGATGCAGGAAATGGAGAACAAGCATGGGGAAGAAAATGGGGGGGAGGAATGCTCAAACTCTCGCTTCTATATTAACTACATTCCTGATTTTGACACTGTTGGCCCATATCTTTTAAATGATAAATATAAACTTCCTCAAGGATATCTAATTGATCTAAATATATCTTGATGAAGTTTATGTCATATTCACAGAAATGGGTTAAAATGTGAAGACACCAGTTTTTGTTTATCTATCCAAGTATAGGCATCTCTCTAGTAAAGGGCAGAATTCTACTCCTCTATTCAAGGGATCGTATCATGCAATGCTCTTTATTCAATTTCCTACTATGTCGGATGTAACATTACCAATAGTTGGGTGATTCCACTTATGTACATACGATTACAAAGTGTCATTATATTTTGGTAAACAAATAAACCTATTAAAGCTACACAACACTGTATTTTCAATAACATTACCTTTTCCTTACGGCGCAACATCATCAGAGTGTCATCAAGTTTCCTTTGCAGCTTCTCTATTGTTATGTCTGCATCTCTGGTTGCTGTGGATAGCTTTTTCTCAGCAAGGTCTCGTCTGACTGTCATCTCACTGAACTCTTCATTCTTCTGCTTAAGTGTCAACTTGAGATCCTTAATATCTTGCTCCTTATTCTCTAGTTTATACCTGATATGCTCTGTGTCTTTCATCTCATTCTTGCGGGCTTGTGCTCTAAGTGATACTGGTGGTATTGGCTGATGAAAAAAAAAAAAAATCATATGAAAACTAAGTTCAACTAACATAAAAACAGTATTTCATATGATACTGACTATTCATTGGAAATGGCTAAAAAATGTAAATAGTAAACAATTAATCTCCACATTCCCTAAAACTTTAAAAATAAAAATAAAGATCAGGGATCATTAATATTCATAACAACCACATATATATAATTTGAAAGAATGATACAAAAAGGATGCATTTTTTCAGGTTATATTCAAAAGAAACATCCACACCAGAAATAGTCAAATATACTAACGATATTTTTATAACTATACAAACCCAAGATCCCTTTTATTGAGGTCCAACAGCTTCAAAACTACTCTTCAACCAGAAACAGGGAAGTTATGGACTTTTTTGAGGCAAACCTCCTCAACAAGAGTGTACTGCTTTACATCCACTGACAACGAGAGAGATCTAATGATGACTTTTCATCTGTGGTGTAAACACATACAGATGGAGTTTGTCAACACTAATCTAGCAGATAACAAGTGATTTCCAAATAATCTAGTGCCTGAATCCTGGCAGAAGATAATCAGTATGATGTCAAGTATTGAGCACTTTTTATCCTAAATCCAAATGGTCTTCCTTTCAGCAAGTGATGCTCACTTAAGAATTTCATCATTTGCCTGACTACATATATTCCCTGATTTTACCAGTGATGGATGTGAAAGTCTCAGTTGTTTCACCTACCTAAACTAGTAATTGGCAAAAGCACACCTATGCTCATCTGCACTCTCTAGCTGTTTTGTATATAATATCTATTCCAGGGCCCTGATTTGCCCGAAGGAAAGTTAACTAACAAAATTCAACAAAGATCTCAGCAGAGTTCATAAGGTCTCTCACAGCAATTTTATGGCAGGTCATAAGGTCTCTCATCGCAATTTTATGGCTCAACTATCAAAATACTTGTTGGGACAGACAGTAATCTAGTTACTCCTTATGCTTCACTCCTGATGAAGAGTGAATGGTACAGTCTTCCTCCTCTCTCAACTAATCTTGGGGTTTTCAATTCATGAACATTCAGTTCAGTGTTGAAACAGTCTTGCAACTTACCAAGAACTGGATTTTTGTGTTAGGTAATTACAAAGTTATCAGTCGACTTGAATGTGGTATCAAGTCGTATTTCTCAACTCTACAGAAAACTGTCTCTACTCCTGTCCTAGACTCTCAACATTATGTGAATAAAATCATGGATTAAATTCACAATCAGGGAAATTAAATCTATTCAAAGCTATGCTGAACAAATCCAACTTACTTCACTGTGGCATAAAAAATTAATTTTCATCTTTCCTGTGATAAACAGGGCTACTATGCACTTGCTCTGCTTCATAGCATCCACATATGAGTTCTGGTTGGGTACAAAGGAAAGATTGGTCAATATGGTGGCAATTTCTTTAGTGTCCATAGTGGTCAGGTAATCACTGGGGCTTGGTTGTGGATGGTTAGCATTGGCATTCATACATTATACATGATAGCCAAGAGACTGAGCATGGAAAAAAGCCACCACTCATTTTTTCCTGACTTATGTCACACTTTGCTAAGGATGGAAAGGAAATTAGATATTAAAAACATCAACTGTAAACTATCGGTAACAATGCTGTTACTAGCAATGGTGGCCCCTCTAACCTTTCATATGAAGGGTTTCCCATGCTGTCCAAACATAACCTTGATGATATAATATCCGAAGTAATCAAACCTAACTGTCAGCCTCTACAACACCTACCTACCTATCATTTTATTCCAGCATCCAACAATACTGTTTTCTGTTGTGTAGAAGCAATGTAGAGGGTTGACTTTCAAAAAACATAAATATTCTCCATTTCATTTAGAATTAGCATGTCAAGCAAACTTATGAATATTATGAATACCCTACCATCTTCCCAGATATCATAAGAGTAATCTTAGATTGAACAGTTAATTAACTTATCTTACCCTCTCTTCCACAGTGCCATCAAAATCATATTCTCCCTTCTCCAGGATATTAGCAATGCGGCATATTTCATTCTGGGTTCGTTGTAAAGAAAGTCTGATGGATTCAGGACCCAAATCTTCTCCACCAAAAATTAAGTCCGTAGCCTGGTGGGCAAGCTCCTTCAGCTTGTCACCAGTTATGCCATTTTCTGGATCTGATGATGAACACAGCAAAGAAAATTAATGTCATAATGAATATATCTCAAACTATATTTCTTTAAGTATTATGTGGTGACAGGATGCTAATTAAACTGAAAGGATCAACAACAGTCATCCTCACTAACACATGAAACATACGTTAAATGATGCCATTGTGGTATGAGTGGTACAGTGACATTTCATCTGGAATCACACACTGCTTCCAGGCTCTAATGGCAGTTGTCTAATAACAGCTGTTTTCTGATTGGAAAATCATCAAAAATAAATCAAATCTAATAATCCTTATAAAGCCTATATAGTAGATGAACTGAGCGGATAAGTGGCATGAATGGTATTCACATCGTAACTGCCTCTTGAGGTGCAAAACAGTGGCCTCATGGCTGTCCGAAGCAGCTCACTTGATGGCAGGTATTAGACCTCTCACAAGTCCCTAAACAACAATAATTCTTACAAAGAAACACACAAGTCGGCTACCCTTGGTGTCTGAGTAAAACCTGGTTCATCTACTACAAAAACAACAGGGATAATCCTTCAGTCAGCTCTGACAGACCCGCACATATCATACTTTTCCCTATTATACTCCTCTATTGTACATGTCTGCACCCACACATTTATCATACTGTCCTGATGATCAAAACACTATCATTATGCCACTAATGAAATACTGAACAAGCATACCTTGCACAGTGCTGGAACTAAGCATTTTTGTGGTATCAGTGGTCTAGATAAACACAAAAGCCACTCAACATTAAAAAGAGAGACTAAAAGATAAATGCTAATATGTTACTCATCCAAGAGGCTTCACTCTGAGGAAACAGAGCTAAAAACAAAAAGTTCATTAATAACTACAAACTGCAAGACTTAGTCTTTTCAGTTCTGAAACGTTGTTTTGCTCTTTCTATATGTCACCTCAACACATTCATAGATTAAGATAACATTACCAACGCATGTTAATTCCAAGTCTTTTCAAGCATCTGCCACAACTCACAAACAGACACACACAGAAAGGGGGGGGGCATAATTTAAACATAAGAGATGAACATGAAGTGTCTTAAAAGGTTCTTTGACACCATGGACAAGTTTAAGAACTGGATTAAAGCTGTCTCACTTATTTTTGAAGGCAGAGGCTGGCAGGCATGCACACAACAGTTACTTGACAATACTGATGCTTTTATAGGACAGTTGGGCTATCTGTGTATAGCTCCAGTTGGTGAGGCATGATAAGAGTCCTAATCATGTGTCCTTCATACTATGCTAATTGCAACGAAAAATTATGTGGCAAGTGTAAATTACTTGTCCCAAGATTACCTGTTAACAAAGAAGCCTGTTGTAAGCATGATTTAGTTACATGCTTCAGAGCTCTTGCAGAATTATTAATGAATGTAATGGCTCCTGTGAGTGCATCCTGGACATCCTGGGGATAAGTCAAAGGACCCACAGAGCCATCCTGTGGCATGCGGCGACGTATCCTACGTACAGCTCCCTGTATCTCTTTGCTGGCTGCACTAACATCTTTACACACCATTGCTACTTCACAGGTATCATGCTGAGGCTGCAGAAAAACACTGAGGTAAAAAGAAGTATCTGTACATCATTAAATCTCTTCACTAAATATGTATCTATACCTCTCTTATGACCTTGTTTTCCCTTTTCTAATACCATCATTTTGCTCCTCCTCCCTATACCCTCTCTCACTAACTTTACAATCATATAATCATGCTTCAGGAATCAAATACATATCTAGCTAAAGTATGCTATCTTGCACTTTATATACCATCTCAACACATTCATTCGTGCTGAAGTATTCTAATAAGCACACACTATAATTCAATCTCTTACTCGCCTATTCTTCCTCTCATTTGTCTACATTCTACAGGTCATCTATCTGCCATACATCCCTCCAAAATGTTCCATTGCTCCCCTAAAAAGGTGTTAATCATTTTCTAATCTATAAGCATACAGGAATGAACTTTTTAGGGAACTAATTTTGAGAATCAAGGTTTCCTAACCCTGCATACTGGCAAAGGACAGAGACACCATACTACCTTGGACAGACTTGGTATCCTCACCTCCAAGCACAGGGGGTTTCATCCGTCTCTCTTATACCATTTTCTGTAATATGACTCCCATTTCTAAAACACTGTACAACCATATAATTTCTGAAATATTCTTTTTCTTATGAAGCACATCATATCTTACAGTTCTACTGCTCTACATAGGATAACTACTTTCCATACAAAACGGCCTCTCCATCTTCTAATCCCAGCAAACTTTCTTTACTTGCACTCTTCTTTTTAAGACGTTCCTTACTTCTTCTCTATGAACATTAATCAAGAGAAACATTACAGGTGCTTTCCCCAATATGACCTAATTCTAGGCCACTGTCTATCCACCACTTCCTTAGACACATTTCTACTTATCATTATACTTCATCTTACTTTATCTAAACTTGCAAAACAATTAATTTTACAGAAAACAACCTTTGCAAACCTTCTTCTGAAATTCACATGACCAAATTCATTAAAAACAGGTCAGAACATTTGTGCGAAAGAACTCCTTAACATAGTTTTGTTTAAAGTATTCTTTGGAATGTGGAAAATGTAAGCATTATAGAGTTTACAAATTTCAAATCAATCTAATTTTCATTCTAAAGTATACAAGTTGTATTTACTATAATAGGCAAATCTTTCTTTCATACCTGTTCACTATTTTCTGCCTTAGTATCTGGAATAAATAACTGAGTGTCAAGAAAAGTCCTAACTAGGCTCTTTTTCCTGTTCCTTCTTTTATAGAGTAATAATACAGATGGGAAGAATTTCCAGGCCCCCTGCTCCTGCTCAACTTAGTTACCTTTTACTAAATGCAGGAAAAAGTGGGTAACATTCTTACTCCCCTATCCTCAGGGATAACATGGGACAAAAACACACAACACTGTAATCATACAGCTATTCAACAGGTTGATCCAACTCATGCAGAAAGGCACTAATACAAACATACATGGAGCATTGTGGTGATGGCTGCACTGTAGGTAGCAGTGGCATCCGTACCAGAGGATAAAACTCTGACAACATCAGTGAGGTATAGGGTTTGGTCCATCTTCTCTGAAGCAAGATGAGCAGGATACACAGTGGAGAAATAGGCAACAGTCTTCTCCAAGGCATCCATAGGTATGTTCTCATCCAGCTGCATACATAAAAATGACAATACTAACATTAATTACAACCAGTTACTTTTCTGATTCCATCTATATATGTAAATCACAGAAGACAACCGATAAATGTTTTCAGATTCACTATTTTTCCCAATATTCAAAGCAAGGTGACCTGATCATAACTTTCCACAACCTTGTATTCCAATTAATCTTTAAAGCCTCATGATACTGCACTAAAATATCTGCCCCTGATAAGAAACTACACTTACCAAACCCTTCTTATATTTACAAAAGGTAACCCATGTATGAACTTTGCCCACTACAGGCTGCACCTCTAATCCTGTGCTCAGTAGTCTAGCATGTTTTGAATCTGCCGCCATTACTTATTAGCTTGTTGATCTGCCACAAAAGCAGCGCCATTAGCAGCGCTAAGGCACCAAAATCTGTTTACACTGCAGCCAAGCTAATCAACAGTTCTGTATTTCTTATATTCAGCTGTATTTTAGCCCTTCAGGATATCATCCACAAGACCAAGAGGTGCAGAGGATGGCGCTCGTGATAATAAGAATAACCATAAATCATTATCTAAGCTTGTAGAAGTTACTGAAAAATTTAAAGAAAGGAACTTCTGCAAAGACTTTGTGTGAGTACTATGAGATCAGATCATCAGTTGTGTACGACTTAGGGGTAAATTTCTGTTTTCCTGAATTTTCTGTGGTCTGGCAATGGCCAGGTTCCAAGGTTGCCAGATTAAAGAGGTACATCCTGTACTTTAGTTTGTGCACCTTTTATATCACTGAGGTGTTTCATATATAACAGAAATACCCCATATATATATAAATTTCTTTCTTTCCTAACTGATGAAGCTGGGATTCAAGCTGGTTACCATTTAGGGATCCTAACATCAGCCATACCTTGGACTTTCTTTTATTGCTTTTACCAAAAGATGATGGAAGAAATAATTTTTTTTTTTTTTTTTTTTTTTTTTTTTAATACTTTGTCGCTGTCTCCCGCGTTTGCGAGGTAGCGCAAGGAAACAAACGAAAGGAGTGGCCCAACCCCCCCCCCCCATACACATGTATATACATACGTCCACACACGCAAATATACACACCTACACAGCCTTCCATGGTTTTCCCCAGATGCTTCACATGCCCTGATTCAATCCACTGACAGCACGTCAACCCCGGTATACCACATCGCTCCAATTCACTCTATTCCTTGCCCTCCTTTCACCCTCCTGCATGTTCAGGCCCCGATCACACAAAATCTTTTTCACTCCATCTTTCCACCTCCAATTTGGTCTCCCTCTTCTCCTCGTTCCCTCCACCTCCGACACATATATCCTCTTGGTCAATCTTTCCTCACTCATTCTCTCCATGTGCCCAAACCACTTCAAAACACCCTCTTCTGCTCTCTCAACCACGCTCTTTTTATTTCCACACATCTCTCTTACCCTTACGTTACTCACTCGATCAAACCACCTCACACCACACATTGTCCTCAAACATCTCATTTCCAGCACATCCATCCTCCTGCGCACAACTCTATCCATAGCCCACGCCTCGCAACCATACAACATTGTTGGAACCACTATTCCTTCAAACATACCCATTTTTGCTTTCCGAGATAATGTTCTCGACTTCCACACATTCTTCAAGGCCCCCAGAATTTTCGCCCCCTCCCCCACCCTATGATCCACTTCCGCTTCCATGGTTCCATCCGCTGCCAGATCCACTCCCAGATATCTAAAACACTTCACTTCCTCCAGTTTTTCTCCATTCAAACTCACCTCCCAATTGACTTGACCCTCAACCCTACTGTACCTAATAACCTTGCTCTTATTCACATTTACTCTTAACTTTCTTCTTCCACACACTTTACCAAACTCAGTCACCAGCTTCTGCAGTTTCTCACATGAATCAGCCACCAGCGCTGTATCATCAGCGAACAACAACTGACTCACTTCCCAAGCTCTCTCATCCCCAACAGACTTCATACTTGCCCCTCTTTCCAAAACTCTTGCATTTACCTCCCTAACAACCCCATCCATAAACAAATTAAACAACCATGGAGACATCACACACCCCTGCCGCAAACCTACATTCACTGAGAACCAATCACTTTCCTCTCTTCCTACACGTACACATGCCTTACATCCTCGATAAAAACTTTTCACTGCTTCTAACAACTTTCCTCCCACACCATATATTCTTAATACCTTCCACAGAGCATCTCTATCAACTCTATCATATGCCTTCTCCAGATCCACAAATGCTACATACAAATCCATTTGCTTTTCTAAGTATTTCTCACATACATTCTTCAAAGCAAACACCTGATCCACACATCCTCTACCACTTCTGAAACCACACTGCTCTTCCCCAATCTGATGCTCTGTACATGCCTTCACCCTCTCAATCAATACCCTCCCATATAATTTACCAGGAATACTCAACAAACTTATACCTCTGTAATTTGAGCACTCACTCTTATCCCCTTTGCCTTTGTACAATGGCACTATGCACGCATTCCGCCAATCCTCAGGCACCTCACCATGAGTCATACATACATTACATAACCTTACCAACCAGTCAACAATACAGTCACCCCCTTTTTTAATAAATTCCACTGCAATGGAAGAAATAATAAAGAACCAAATAAACTGAAGGGACATTTCAATAAGCTAATTCAGAAATAAGACATGTAGATGATCACACTTTCATCTTAACACGAGCTTCTTAAAATGTTTTCCAGTTATCACAAAGATTCATAACACCTGAAATAATAAAAAAGAAATTCTAACCTACAAATAATGGAGAGTGAATGCTACTTATCTTTGATATATCAAAGTTTTGTTTCATCTGTGCAGCCTGTAAATCTATCTAAATGAGATTTCCAGTTTCATAAGAAATGAAGATAAAATCTACGTCGATAACTTGAATACAAAATCAAACACAAGGAGAACACCATATTGCTTGACTTCTAAAAAAGTGTTCACATTTACAATGCAATACTCTCAAGTATGGCAGAAATCATATAATCTCTTTAATTACTTTTCCTTGCGCTACCTCGCAAACGCGGGAGACAGCGACAAAGTATAAAAAAAAAAAAAAAAAAAAAAATTACTTTTCAAATACAAAACAAAATTAAAACATCAGTTTCATCAAGATCAAAACATATTCATCTTATTTGATAAGGTCATCACACAAACTACTTATTCTAACTTAAGCAAATAATTACTTGGTTTTCTTTTTCCTACCATTCAAATTCTGTCTTTCCTTCTAAATGTGAGCTTTTGTTACAAACAAGTGCAGGAAAATTCTGGACTGACAATGTACACGTGAGAAGAACATGATGGTTGCCACAAGTGATGAAAATGGATGTAAAAGAAGAGAAAGGAAACTCTATCGAATTTCCCTGGCAAACCATTTCCTCATTCCGATTTCAGATCTTAATTGCAGGCAGGTAGTAACAATACCTGGTCTTTCCTGAGGAGGTCGACATAAAAGTCTACATTGCGTTCATGTGATGCCATCTCAGGATACAATGTTCCAAGCTTGAGGAATACTTCTACACTACATGTTCCAAGTATGTGCTGGTACTGATGAAGAAGTGCCTGTGAGAAAGAAAATGAATCAGTATTCAAAAACTGTTGTACACTTACTGAAAACTAACAAGGAAGATATTAAACAATAGATGGTAAGTATAACATGTGAAGATACTACATGAGCCATCTCTTACTGAAGTGGAAAACAATTTGCAACGTACATAAAAAAAAGGGAAAAAATATTTTGAATAAAGAACATTTCTGCTCTGAGACAAAACCAAGGAATATTGCCCTCCATGAGAACTAGCTGTGTGGGCCTTCATTCACCCTCAACATTCAGAACCAACATTTTGGAAACTATTAAATGGATGCCAATCTACCAAAAAAAAAAATCAACTCTCTTACGGCAATGACTGCCTAGTTCTCTAATACTAAAGAAGAATCTTTATCATACAATACTAAACACGCTTTTCCTGTCTTATGCTGTCCCTGCACACAAAAACTACACTTCTTGATTGTGAACACACAATAGATACAACTCCCATGCACCCCCATTCCTAATATGCTGTAGACCTGCCTCTCCCTAGACCTAAGGCCCTTACATCCCTCATCATCCCATCCATAAACAAATTAAACAACCACAATGATATCACATATCCTTGATGCAGACCAATCTTCACTAAGGACCACTCAGCATCCTCCCTTCCTGCCCGGACACATGCCTTACTGTACTGAGAAATACATAACTGAAACAAACTAATGTTTTTATGAGGGGGAAAAAAGGAAAAAGGAAGAGTAAGAAATAACAAGACAAATAATGCCTTACAAAGAGTTACATATACTTTTACACTATAAATCAAACATTATTAAACCTACCTCCAATGTGTAGAGAAGCTGCAACAGGCGTGATGAGAAGGCATACTGTTCAACTGAGTGAGACTTAAGAACCATATTTCGGTCAATAACTTCTGGTGCAGGGTACTTATCTCGCAGGCCACCCACTACAATGTCTGCCTTCCATATCATTCTAGCCACAAGCAGCAACACCAGCACTGCATCATGGTCACCTGAAATACAAAATATCCTATAATGCATATACAGATACTTACTATCTACCTTTCTTCCTAATGTCTGTCCTCTTCAAGAACTTCTACAAGGGGGTGGCCAGGGCAAAACCATATCCCTAATTAGTCAACTCTACTGTCACTTCTTAGCCTATAGTGCCTTATCCCTAACAAGATACTGACAGAGGCAACTGTAGCACAATGTTTTCGGGTATATGCAATATATATTTTCATTCTTTCAGTATAAAATGAATATACAAATTTCTTATCATTATCATACTTAAACCCTGTTTCCCACATGAGCGAAGTAGCGCCAGGAAACAGATGAAGAATGGCCAATCCACTCAGATACACATATATATACATAAATGTCCAGACATGCATATATACATACACAGATATATACATATATACACATGTACATATTCATACTTGCTTGCGTTCATCCATTCCTGTCACTACCCACAACACAGGAAATAGCATCCCCCCTTCAGCGAGGTAGTGCCATGAAAAGACAAAAAAGGCCACATTTGTTCACACTCAGTCTCTAGCTGTCATGTGTAATGCACCATAACCATAGTTCCCTATACATCAAAAAATACTGACCCACACAGACATGCACACAAAAAAAAAGAAAAAAAAATACCACAGCATTCTATCCTGGCATATGACCGTGTGAATATGACAAAACATAAAATGAAGTGGTTATCCATTTCCTTCTCCTCTACATCTATCTACACACTGCATTTGGTGGCTTATCTAACTCAATTCAAACCAATTCAACACAGAATAATGTGTGTCCACTGTGATTCTACATACCTCCGCGAGTCATAAAGTTGTCAGGCATGTACTGCGTAAGGTATGCAACGTGTTGGTTGGCCTGAGCCACTTCCAGACGTCGCAACTCCATGTCAATTGCCTTGCTGTGTGCTTTAGTCTCAGTGAACATTTTCTGGAAAAAGTATATATATATATATATATATATATACACACTTAAGTAGAAAAACATAAGTGTAAGTATGTGTATGAGTATTCATGCTGGTGATTATGTAAATAATCAACTGTTTTATAATACTGATATGATCTGCACAAGAAGGTCCCATACCTAAACTCTTATTACCAACCCTCATTCAACACACATATCTTCTTTTTTCCTTGTAGTGACCACACATCTGTCTATCCAATTATATATTCTCAACAATGCTAACACACTCTGAATTACCTTGAAGTCGATAATCTCTGATGGAGTACCAATTGGCTTGTTTGTCTCTTTCTCCAAGGAATGCCTCAAGTCCAAGTTCTGCTCCTGCTGCTTTTGAACCAACTCACGGAATTTTTTGATAGTTGCATCCTGGTCTACAATTACTTCATTAGCAGCCTCTCGTTCCCTTGTCACCTGTAAAGCAACAGCTCAAAACAATAGGGAGAAAAGTATCAAGTCAAGTTGTGAGCTTGGGCTCTTCAAACACCAACGAAAATAAAAGCTAACTTGCTTTATATCACCTCCTACTTTCATATGCAAATATTCTAACACATAAAGAAAGTCTAGGGTTCTGAGAGGCAATAACTAGCTCAACACATTCCATATCCAATAACAGCAGAGCAAGTCTAGTTTTAAACATTACAACAAAGTTTCACAGATTTTAAATACAGTAATACACCACAAACATTTCACAGCTAGTGAAGCATGCAAGGATTAAAACTCTGCTAAAAGTATATGAAAAACATACATATCTGAAAGATATCTTTAAGCATGAGAAACTGAAACCATCTGATGGCTATCAGAGCCAGTTTCAGGTCAAAAGCTTTCATCACAGAAATAAGTCCTGACTGAGATTAGGCCTTGAATGAAAAATATAAAAAAGACTAAAGAAAAACTGAAAATATCCAGAAATATGGAATATTTCTGATGTCAAGACCTTTAGTAACCAAGGTAGTTACAATGCAAGAAAGAAGTTGCTTTTAGCAATGATGTATCAGTCAGTGCATAGAAAGGGCTACAATCTTGTCATGGAATTTCTCACTCCAAAGGAGTAGAATGGTGTCTAAGCTACAGGAACTCCATAAATGGGGTCCTGGAGTTGTGTAAAAACATATTTAGTGATCACTATAGTATACACATAATCCACAATGACAACAGGGAAGGTAAAAGAAAATGTATGAAGAAAGAAGATATCAAAATGGAAAACAGGCACACAAAGTAGGGAGGAGATATGAAGTCTAGCTTGGTAATGTAGTTCTAATATGACAGAATATAAGAACAGTAATTTTGATGAAATGGGTGTTAGGTGGTTCTGGGCACCATTTTCAGTCCCAAGATGGAACAACAGTACTTTCCTAGGTGGCTACTGTTTACAGCCTTAAATAAGCTTTAATTTTGAAAATACCACCTTAAACTGTCAGCCTAACATTTGCAACATTTGAGATTAAAATGAACAGTATCTGGAAAAAATTGTCTAACAAAGTGCTAAACTTTCTGCTAAAGAGACAGAAACTATTGTTTTAAAAAAAGTTTCTCAAAATGCCTAGTTAGTTACTTACACTAGATTGCAACAGAAATCTTACCATGGGTACTTTCTTCATTATCAGATTCAAGAGATAACTATCCTACCAGTTTACAAGGACCACCCCAAAAATAGTCAGAGCTCACCTCTCTAATTTTACTGTTAGCCATATCTAGTTCTTCACGCAGCTCTAATTCAAGTTCCCGAGCATTCTCTTGTAGCTGGTCATTCATGTCATTGATGGCCTCCAGGTCAGCTACCGTCTCCAGCAATTCTGTCACCTTCTCCTCAAGATTCAGATTACGATCAGTCAATGTCTCCACCATCTCCTCTGCTCCCAGGGCAGCATCAACCTGTTATTACAAAAAATAGTTTGGATAACTAAAACATCTGAACCTACACAAACAGTTAAGAAAAAATCATGGTTCACACATTTATCGAAGGACACAAAACTAATTCAAATTCTAAATCTAATTTCTGAAATTCTTTACATTCTGTCATCTAAATGGTATCCTAATTTCTCCATACTAGCATCTAATTCTGAGACCTGCAGGTGTAATTTGGAGATCAAGAAAGAATATGCTGTTGAAATTCTTTACATTCTGTCATCTAAATGGTATCCTCAATTCTCCATACTAGCATCTAATTCTGAGACCTGCAGGTTTAATTTAGAGATCAAGAAAGAATATGATGTGGTGACAAGTATACTTTATGAAAAGTGCTTAGGATACATGGGGCAAATAAGTTCCTGGGAAAGTTACGCATGTGTCCCTACAGGAAAGAAGGGTGAGTGGTTCCTAGTAAAGGTGGGTCTGTATAAATCTAATTCTAATAAAACCCCAGGACCCCTTTTAATAAATTGGAATGAGAAATTCTTTGATGAGAATACTCCTTTCCACCCTGTGACATACAGCCTCACCAAAGGTGACTTTTTGCTCATGGTGTTACTACTTACATGTGGAGTCCAGTACCACCACATTGCTTTGAGGATGTGAGATGTCACTTTGACCGTTGAATCTGATTATAATCAGGGTGAAGGGGGGAAGAAACGCTATTGTCATGAGAGTGAGAAGTAGGTTTCTATCATGCTGGAGATGGGGTAGCATGGCAGGTAAAGTAGTCGCTGTTTCTGGATAGCACAACTCTGTTGCCAAGGTCCAAAGGGAAACTCTTCAGTCTTGAGGTATGAGAGACATGAAGGACTGTGCCAAAGGTGAAAGTTAATGTCAGTGTGAAAAAAAAAAAAGTAATGAGGTGTAGTAAAGAGGTGGAAAAGGACTGCTTGAATGTAATATTAATCAAAGAGGTCCTGGGAATAGTGGGACATTTTAAGTGCTTGAAAGTGGACACTGCAGCAGATGGAACCATGAAAGCTGAAGCAAGTCATACGGTGGAAGTGTGGATTTAAGATCCTAGGCACATTTTGGAGTGTGTGGAAGGAAAAGTTAATGTCTGTAAATGCAAAGATGGTTATGACTGTAGTTAAAGCAGTCCTCACAGTTGTCTGGATGCACTGTCTTTGACCTTTAAAGCAAAAGATAGGAAGAAAGCAGAAGTGCTGGGAATTAGAAGACTGTGGATAAAATGGAATGCAGTACAGGATGATGTGTGAGAAATCACATCATTAAAACAGATGTTCTGGTAAGTGTGGTGTGACTGTAAGGGTTAACTAGGATGTGCTGAAATGGTTTAGTCTTATGGAGTGATGAGTGATGACTGACTAATCTAGTAGGAGATGGAAGGATGGAGTAAAGGAGGTTTTAGGATACTGGGATCTGAACATTCAATCTAAGATGGTGTGGAAAGGCACGCACAGGATAGCTTTGGAATAATGTGGAACAAACCACAGCATATGAATCTATCTATATCTCTAATGCCTGTTCCCTTCAGGAACTCCCTCGACGGGGGTGGCCACGGCAACAGAGTCTCCATAATTAGTGAACTCCAGTGCTACTTCTTAGCTAGTGAATGATAAGGACAAACTGTGGTTCAGTCAATGACACTTGGCAGTGGGTGACAGACTGGTCTTGGTGCAATATAGAACTTGTAGGTATTAGTGGGTAGGCAGCTAATGACCAGGGAGGTATTTTACCAGCACTACTTGCTTGGGTATCAGGAGGGATAGTGACACTTGCTTAGTGAGCCAGCAGTTCAGTGGTTGTCGAGTGGAACTCCTCTGACCTAGGTAGTTGTCTTTTCTTTCAGCCTCGCTAAAACGTGGACTACTGGCATTCTGCCCACAAACATGCAATCTCTTCTTGTCATACATAACACTTGACAACACTTAATTCACACAGCTCATTCTTCAAAACTCTATATTTTCCATAACTCTACCATTTTGGCAAAATGGTAGGATAAGTAGACAGAAGTAATAGGTAGGAACATTTAGCCATTATGTGACATTCATTTTTTCATTTCATTTCAAGCTAGAAGTTTCAGTTTTCTAAATTATTTCTTACATTTTTCATATGTATATATATGTATATGTGTGTGTTTGTGTATATGTGCGTATGTATGTGTATGTGTATATATTGTCCCTGGGGATGGGGGTGAAAGAATGCTTCCCACGCATTCCTCGCGTGTCGTGGAGGGCGACTGGAGGGGACAGGAGCGGGGGGCCAGAAATCCTCCCCTCCTTGCATTTTTTAACTTTCTAAAATGGGAAACAGATATTTTTTTTTTTCTTGCTTTGTCGCTGTCTCCCGCGTTTGCAAGGTAGCGCAAGGAAACAGACGAAAGAAATGGCCCAACCCACCCCCATACACATGTATATACATACGTCCACACACGCAAATATACATACCTAAACAGCTTTCCATGGTTTACCCCAGACGCTTCACATGCCCTAATTCAATCCACTGACAGCACGTCAACCCCGGTATACCACATCGATCCAATTCACTCTATTCCTTGCCCTCCTTTCACCTTCCTGCATGTTCAGGCCCCGATCACACAAAATCTTTTTCACTCCATCTTTCCACCTCCAATTTGGTCTCCCACTTCTCCTCGTTCCCTCCACCTCCGACACATATATCCTCTTGGTCAATCTTTCCTCACTCATTCACTCCATGTGCCCAAACCATTTCAAAACACCCTCTTCTGCTCTCTCAACCACGCTCTTTTTATTTCCACATATCTCTCTTACCCTTACGTTACTTACTCGATCAAACCACCTCACACCACACATTGTCCTCATACATCTCATTTCCAGCACATCCATCCTCCTGCGCACAACTCTATCCATAGCCCACGCCTCGCAACCATACAACATTGTTGGAACCACTATTCCTTCAAACATACCCATTTTTGCTTTCCGAGACAATGTTCTCGACTTCCACACATTCTTCAAGGCCCCCAGGATTTTCGCCCCCTCCCCCACCCTATGATCCACTTCCGCTTCCATGGTTCCATCCGCTGCCAGATCCACTCTCAGATATCTAAAACACTTTACTTCCTCCAGTTTTTCTCCATTCAAACTTACCTCCCAATTGACTTGACCCTCAAACCTACTGTACCTAATTACCTTGCTCTTATTCACATTTACTCTTAACTTTCTTCTTCCACACACTTTACCAAACTCAGTCACCAGCTTCTGCAGTTTCTCACATGAATGAGCCACCAGCGCTGTATCATCAGCGAACAACAACTGACTCACTTCCCAAGCTCTCTCATCCCCAACAGACTTCATACTTGCCCCTCTTTCCAAAACTCTTGCATTCACCTCCCTAACAACCCCATCCATAAACAAATTAAACAACCATGGAGACATCACACACCCCTGCCGCAAACCTACATTCACTGAGAACCAATCACTTTCCTCTCTTCCTACACGTACACATGCCTTACATCCTCGATAAAAACAGATATATATATATACATATATATATATATATATATATATATATATATATACATATATATATATTATCCCTGGGGATAGGGGAGAAAGAATACTTCCCACGTATTCCCTGCGTGTCGTAGAAGGTGACTAAAAGGGGAGGGAGCGGGGGGCTGGAAATCCTCCCCTCTCGTTTTTTTTTTTAATTTTCCAAAAGAAGGAACAGTCCTCTGTTCTTAACGCTACCTCGCTAATACGGGAAATGGTGAATAGTTTGAAAGAAAGAAATATATATATATATATATATATATATATATATATATATATATATATATATATATATATTTTTTTTTTTTGCCGCTGTCTCCCGCATTTGCGAGGTAGCGCAAGGAAACAGACAAAAGAAATGGCCCAACCCACCTCCATACACATGTATATACATACGTCCACACACGCAAATATACATACCTACACAGCTTTCCATGGTTTACCCCAGATGCTTCACATGCCTCGATTCAATCCACTGACAGCACGTCAACCCCGGTATACCACATCGATCCAATTCACTCTATTCCTTGCCCTCCTTTCACCCTCCTGCATGTTCAGGCCCCGATCACACAAAATCTTTTTCACTCCATCTTTCCACCTCCAATTTGGTCTCCCTCTTCTCCTCGTTCCCTCCACCTCCGACACATATATCCTCTTGGTCAATCTTTCCTCACTCATTCACTCCATGTGCCCAAACCATTTCAAAACACCCTCTTCTGCTCTCTCAACCACGCTCTTTTTATTTCCACACATCTCTCTTACCCTTACGTTACTCACTCGATCAAACCACCTCACACCACACATTGTCCTCAAACATCTCATTTCCAGCACATCCATCCTCCTGCGCACAACTCTATCCATAGCCCACGCCTCGCAACCATACAACATTGTTGGAACCACTATTCCTTCAAACATACCCATTTTTGCTTTCCGAGATAATGTTCTCGACTTCCACACATTCTTCACGGCCCCCAGAATTTTCGCCCCCTCCCCCACCCTATGATCCACTTCCGCTTCCATGGTTCCATCCGCTGCCAGATCCACTCCCAGATATCTAAAACACTTCACTTCCTCCAGTTTTTCTCCATTCAAACTCACCTCCCAATTGACTTGACCCTCAAACCTACTGTACCTAATAACCTTGGTCTTATTCACATTTACTCTTAACTTTCTTCTTCCACACACTTTACCAAACTCAGTCACCAGCTTCTGCAGTTTCTCACATGAATCAGCCACCAGCGCTGTATCATCAGCGAACAACAACTGACTCACTTCCCAAGCTCTCTCATCCCCAACAGACTTCATACTTGCCCCTCTTTCCAAAACTCTTGCATTTACCTCCCTAACAACCCCATCCATAAACAAATTAAACAACCATGGAGACATCACACACCCCTGCCGCAAACCTACATTCACTGAGAACCAATCACTTTCCTCTCTTCCTACACGTACACATGCCTTACATCCTCGATAAAAACTTTTCACTGCTTCTAACAACTTTCCTCCCACACCATATATTCTTAATACCTTCCACAGAGCATCTCTATCAACTCTATCATATGCCTTCTCCAGATCCATAAATGCTACATACAAATCCATTTGCTTTTCTAAGTATTTCTCACATACATTCTTCAAAGCAAACACCTGATCCACACATCCTCTACCACTTCTGAAACCACACTGCTCTTCCCCAATCTGATGCTCTGTACATGCCTTCACCCTCTCAATCAATACCCTCCCATATAATTTACCAGAAATACTCAACAAACTTATACCTCTGTAATTTGAGCACTCACTCTTATCCCCTTTGCCTTTGTACAATGGCACTATGCACGCATTCCGCCAATCCTCAGGCACCTCACCATGAGTCATACATACATTAAATAACCTTAACAACCAGTCAACAATACAGTCACCCCCTTTTTTAATAAATTCCACTGCAATACCATCCAAACCTGCTGCCTTGCCGGCTTTCATCTTCCGCAAAGCTTTCACTACCTCTTCTCTGTTTACCAAATCATTTTCCCTAACCCTCTCACTTTGCACACCACCTCGACCAAAACACCCTATATCTGCCACTCTATCATCAAACACATTCAACAAACCTTCAAAATACTCACTCCATCTCCTTCTCACATCACCACTACTTGTTATCACCTCCCCATTTGCGCCCTTCACTGAAGTTCCCATTTGCTCCCTTGTCTTACGCACTTTATTTACCTCCTTCCAGAACATCTTTTTATTCTCCCTAAAATTTAATGATACTCTCTCACCCCAACTCTCATTTGCCCTCTTTTTCACCTCTTGCACCTTTCTCTTGACCTCCTGTCTCTTTCTTTTATACATCTCCCACTCAATTGCATTTTTTCCCTGCAAAAATCGTCCAAATGCCTCTCTCTTCTCTTTCACTAATACTCTTACTTCTTCATCCCACCACTCACTACCCTTTCTAATCAACCCACCTCCCACTCTTCTCATGCCACAAGTATCTTTTGCGCAATCCATCACTGATTCCCTAAATACATCCCATTCCTCCCCCATTCCCCTTACTTCCATTGTTCTCACCTTTTTCCATTCTGTACTCAGTCTCTCCTGGTACTTCCTCACACAGGTCTCCTTCCCAAGCTCACTTACTCTCACCACCCTCTTCACCCCAACATTCACTCTTCTTTTCTCAAAACCCATACAAATCTTCACCTTAGCCTCCACAAGATAATGATCAGACATCCCTCCAGTTGCACCTCTCAGCACATTAACATCCAAAAGTCTCTCTTTCGCGCGCCTGTCAATTAACACGTAATCCAATAACACTCTCTGGCCATCTCTCCTACTTACATAAGTATACTTATGTATATCTCGCTTTTTAAACCAGGTATTCCCAATCATCAGTCCTTTTTCAGCACATAAATCTACAAGCTCTTCACCATTTCCATTTACAACACTGAACACCCCATGTATACCAATTATTCCCTCAACTGCCACATTACTCACCTTTGCATTCAAATCACCCATCACTATAACCCGGTCTCGTGCATCAAAACCACTAACACACTCATTCAGCTGCTCCCAAAACACTTGCCTCTCATGATCTTTCTTCTCATGCCCAGGTGCATATGCACCAATAATCACCCACCTCTCTCCATCAACTTTCAGTTTTACCCATATTAATCGAGAATTTACTTTCTTACATTCTATCACATACTCCCACAACTCCTGTTTCAGGAGTACTGCTACTCCTTCCCTTGCTCTCGTCCTCTCACTAACCCCTGACTTTACTCCCCAGACATTCCCAAACCACTCTTCCCCTTTACCCTTGAGCTTCGTTTCACTCAGAGCCAAAACATCCAGGTTCCTTTCCTCAAACATACTACCTATCTCTCCTTTTTTCACATCTTGGTTACATCCACACACATTTAGGCACCCCACTCTGAGCCTTCGAGGAGGATGAGCACTCCCCGCGTGACTCCTTCTTCTGTTTCCCATTTTAGAAAGTTAATACAAGGAGGGGAGGATTTCTGGCCCCCCGCTCCCGTCCCCTCTAGTCGCTTTCTACGACACGCGAGGAATACGTGGGAAGTATTCTTTCACCCCTATCCCCAGGGATAATATACATATATATACACATATACACATACACACACATACACATACATACGCACATATACACACACACACACATACATATATATACATATGAAAAATGTAAGAAACAATTTAGAAAACTGAAACTTCTAGCTTGAAATGAATGAAAAAATGAATGTCACATAATGGTTCAACCTCTGGCTATGGAAAAAGGAAATGTATAATTTATTTACACAAACGTCAATAGCAGTTCTCATCAATTTAACCACTGTATCAATAAGCTTCAATGTCTAAGCTACATTTTTCTCCAATTTCACTATTTTCTTGTCAAAACACCATGTATGAAAACTATCACTCCAGTAACACAACTATAAACATTTACTTCCCCTTTAAAAAATAATATATATATATTATCCCTGGGGATAGGGGAGAAAGAATACTTCCCACATATTCCCTGCATGTCGTAGACGGCGACTAAAAGGGGGGGGAGCGGGTGGCTGGAAATCCTCCCCTCTCGTTTTTTTAATTTTCCAAAAGAAGGAACAGAGAAGGGGGCCAGGTGAGGATATTCCCTCTAAGGCCCAGTCCTCTGTTCTTAACGCTACCTCGCTAATGCGGGAAATGGCGAATAGTATGAAAAAAAAAAAAAAAAATTTAGGCAGGGGCATTAGGTAGAAATTTTTAGGTAGAAGTAGTTAGAAAGAGCATTAGATAGAAGTAGTCAGCAGGAACATCAGGTAATAGCCCCATCAAACACTACGCTAGAGTTGCCCTCTCCTACTGACCTGTTAGGGGTGAGGCACTAAAGGCTAAGAAGTGGTACTTGAGTTCACTAGCTATGGAGACTCTATTGCCATGGCCACCCCTTTGAGGGAGTTCCAATTGGAACAAGCAACAGAGATACAGATAGAAAGATAGATATATAGGACAGCTAATGACTTGTTTATGTATTCCTGATGCTATTATACAAGTAAGAAAAGCAATTAGAGAAAAAAATCTATGGCTAACAACATATTCTAATGTCTTTTCTTCATACTCATCAGGAACTATATACCTTACAGTTTGCTGCTCTGGGATAGTGAAGACATATAATAAAATTCCTTCTCCCTTCTCTAAAATAATATAAAACAGAACAAACCTGCTCCTGAAGGTCTGAGATAGTCTGCTCCAGCTGGGCAACTTGTGAGGCCAGCTTGTCTCTAGCTCGATTTAGTTCGATAAATTCTGTCTTCTTTGTCTCCATATCCTTCTGGAGCCTCTGCAGTTCATGTTTGTCATGTGCCGATAAGTCACGCATTCTGAAAAAAGGAATACATAAAAATACTACAATATTCCCATATAATTTAGATGGTGTATTGTCTTTAATTTCTAATGCATTTCAAATGTTTTATAATGCCCTAGGAAATGATTTCATGTCTAAAACAATGAGTGCAATGGAAAATGAACTAAGTAACCATTACTATCACTGGATGTCAATGGTTACGAACAATATCTTAACATTCTACCTAACAGCAGTAACTAATATAAAGAAATCATACTCAGCTGTCCATAAAATAATTTAGGGTATATAGTCTATCCCTAGCAACCATGAAAGCACAAAGAAAGAAGAGCCCATAGTGATGCTGTCCCAGTAAAATAATATGGTAGGGAGGAAATGCAAATCTATCAAAGAAAAAGAAACACTTTTACCTTTTATGTCTGGTCACCAAATCTAAAGAAGAACAAAGATCTAATTGAGACAGTACAGAAAAGAGAAACAGAGGTTACTTGATCTGAGAGTATTCATACTGATTTAATACTGTATAAATGGGTAATTACATGTACTAGTTTTGTCAGAATATTTGGAAAAGCCACAACTAGATCACTAAGTACTGTCCTTAAAGACAGCACTGAAGGTAACAATAAAAAAATGATTATAAATACTTAACAAAGCAATTTAAAAAAGTGATACTGCTATGTGGTACGGCACCTTATTCATTTTTCAATGCTTGCTTAAATCGGAAAAAAGAGGCAAACTGAATCACATTTTCAAAACAAAATGATAACTATGTTGACCTAACAATTCCCACCATCCCAGAGCAAGTAGGAATCTCATTTGAGGGGACACATCAAGTATTGAGTGGGGTATGACAAATCATTTCCCTCCTACTGAAAAAAAAAAGATAATTCAAATTGATCTTACTGCCCAAAAGTCTACCAGTTTTTACAAGAGCCTAATATGCAACAGCAAGTTATATCACATGCAAAAAAGCAATTCTGTAAATGCAACAGTAACCCCTTCAATTTCAGGAGGTTTCCCTGATGGTCATAGAGACCATGATAACTCTTACAGAGATTAATATAAGAGCCCTCAAACTCAAACTTTTTCAACTTTCTGAGAACTTTTGCAGTTGTTAGCTAATGTTTTCAAGGACTATAACCAACTAATCCATAAAACGCAGCTGCAGTATAACAGTGGATAATATGCTGATCTGGTTTTCCAAATAATTGGGTTCACTACCTTTACAAAACAAGACTGCCTTGCAAGAGTGCTTCATGTGTTGCTGAATCAAAAGTTTTACACACACACACACACACATATCCACATCATGCCCTTAAAATGTGCCACATAATAACATAGAAATATTCTTTTCACAATCTTTTACTGTCTCCTAAGCAGTACAAGAAACCCAAGCATTGCTTACTTTACAAGAGTTTCACGGAGGCGGCTGTTTTGTTGCTCCAGCTGTTTGACCTGCAAGGATGAGGCACCAGATTCCCCGGGGGTAGTACTGCCACTCATCTCAGTACGTAGTATCTCCAAATCCAACCTGAAATTTGGACAAGAAACAAAAGGAGTTGAATGGTTTGTCAACAACTGGTAGCCAATACTAAAAAATTCAAATGAAGACTCTTTCAGAGATACCCCATCACAAAAGAATTTATTTTTCAAGAATTGAAATATGTTATGAGATAAGATGAAGTTAGAGTATTCACACTGGCCATATAAAGCTTACATTATGGTTAGATTAATTTCTCTGCTAAACTCTCTAAACATCTAATAGAAAGCCCTGGTATTTTTCTTTGAGATATAAAAAACAACAGCAAATTAGATCTCTGGGTTCTAAGTATGCATGGATAGTAACATGATATCTTTCCACCTAATTGAAATCCTAAATCTACAACTAAACTATACAAAAACAATCAGAATTCCTAACTACCTATTCATTTATCTATCTATGTACTTATTAATTTTGTTTTTGTAAAACACAAATACTCACGTGAGCTCCTCAACTTTTTCTCTTGCTTGGTCCAGTTCCAGTTGCAAAGTTTCTGCCTTCTCTTCTGCCATTTCTTTGTCAAGTGTGAGCATCTCAACATTCTCTGATAGCTCCTGAGTGTCCTCCATGTGGCGATCTCGAGTCTCCATGGCTTCCCGGGCCTCGGCTTTGGCCTTCTGCAACTCACGCTGCAGCTGGGCCTGATGTTAATATTTCAACTTTGAGTCACTAGTATCTGCCATATACATCTTCATTCAAGGTAAAATAATTTGTTTGAAATATAATCTGACAGCTTAAAAGCTGTCTTTACTTAAAAAAAAAAAGCACAATTACAATCACCAAACTTTTCAGTGCTCATCTTTGTGAATTTTCTGCACACTTACTATCACATACTCATTCCCTCTGTCAATTCACTTTGCTTTTGCTCTTTCATTATGTATTCCTCCTCACCCCAACATAATATCCATAAACCTTTAGCACTCCCTTACTTTATTAGCCATTCCCTTTCCAAGACTTTATATCTGATCTTCTCATTACTTTATCCATTCTCCTAAAGCCTAATCATTTAGAAAACCCTGTTACAGACCCACATTCTATGAACATCCAATTAATACATGTGATGAACCTTATCTTTTTCTGAGATTTAGGTGAGGGAAGGGCCTGAGGCCTCAGAACCAATAATCTGAAACCTGTCAAGGACTTGGACAATATATTCTAGAGATGCACTTAGCTTATGCATGCCCAAGTGCAATGAATGGAGGGGAAGAGGGATGGTATGCATGGTGCATGGCCTCAGCCCACCTAATCTGAGCTCGAAGGAGTTTCTTTGGATTACAGTGTTTTGTGACAGGTGGCAATCACAGGTAATCAAAATTTAATAGCAACAAAAAAATTATCACTTCTCATGGATGTCAAATCCTTGGATAGTTATTTACTTTGCTTCATATATATATAATAATCATTTTTCAAAACTTCCAGTTTTCACTGTAATTTATCCTTATTTCAATGAACCTCAACCCACTTTCATTCCAATTCCTAATACAGTCCTTCTGACCATTAATCACACCCTCATTTTTTCTATCTTTTATAATCACATCCTCTTCTTGTGATCTACCATTATGTCTATCTTTTATAATCACATCCTCTTCTTGTGATCTACCATTATGTCCTCATTAATGCTAACATTCTACATCATAAAATAGTAAGCTTAACCTTTTCCTATTAACCCTTAATTCCTTCTCATTCCACTATGTTGTTCCTCTCTTCCTCAACCATTATTATCTCACCTCAGTTTACAAATTGCAAAACAGAAAATCCTTAAAGTTCTAATACATCTCATTCAATCCTTCATATTCTCTCCCTGGCAATGACTTTATTTTGCTTCATATGATCTGTGAAGCTATGTCCTAAAATCTATCCTTGTTCCAATTCAAGAACAGTTCTACTTTATAAAGTACCACTTGATCATGCATCTCTCATTCAGATACTTTCCATTAGTATTCAACATAATTTGTAACTTTACTATCCACAATTATGCGACATTCTTGTCATGATACTCTTCTACTTAGTTTTGAAAAATTATTTCTTCCTGAGGGACATGTGCACATTCAACAGGTTACATTAAAATCACCATCACGTGTGGTTGTGTCTCAATGCTCTAACCTGGGACTCCATGATACGAGACTTGAACTCCACCAGCTGTTCAAGCTGCAGCTTCATCTTCTCTCCTTCCTTCAGCTTTTCCTTGTCTTGAGCTCTCTTCACTGTAAATAGATTGTGCAACTAAAGTAATCACTCAGCACTATCTGTAGCTAATGATACTAAATATTTTGAAAAACTTTTTGTCACAAATGCTAATTCCTGCCATACAGCAGGATAACAAATCATATGGTGTAGCAATTCTAACATATACATATCAAAAAGTTAAATTAATGTTGAATCAAGATTGTTTCACTTGCCCTTTAAGTATAATCTATAATCTACTTATAAATCAATAAGTCCAGTAAATTCAGATATGTACCCACATTTAGGGTCCTCAGAAAACTGCTATGGGAGACTATTTATCATGTCAAATAATGCCAAAATTCATGAGTGAATTCTTTTTAAAATGGAAATGCCAACATATGTAAGTAAACACAGCAAGTTTCTCTCTAAATACACCTTAAAATTCTTTGTGCCAGAACTCATCAAGATCAACAATGCCTACATTAATGACCAAGAGAAAATACCCTTGATGCATAAATACGGGTGTTCATAATGTCTATGCGAAGAAAAAATAAAATGTTGAATTAAGACCCTAAATATCAGTAATACCAATGTAATAATAATGCCCAGTGGCTATTTGGAAAGAAAGCCAAAACAGATATTAGATTCTCTCTGAGTATTGACATAGTTCATAATTTTGGTAAATTGATCGACAGAACAGAGTACTTGATCATCACCCTTCTATAAGTTACATACCTCCCATTGTAACAACAGGTAAAGGTTCTCCACATATTACCAAAAGCAACAAAGCATAGCAATAATGTAATCCCATTATATCTAAGAGAAAAAAAATATGCCACCCCCCAAAAATATATTCTGTACAATAAGGTAGTTTTTATGCAAGAGATCGGGTAATAGTAATGGATAATTTGAATGCAAGTGTTGGTAATATGGCAGTTAAAGTCTGAGAAACTTGAAAATTTCAGCAAAGTGCAGTGCTCAGATTTTCAAGTTCTTCGGATTTGAATGAAAATTTCTGTTTATATATTAATCCTTATGGTAGTTAAGTAATCAATGACCTTGAAAATCTGAGCAAAATGCAATTTTCTAGATTTTTTTAAAATCATGGATTTTATTGGAAATTTCTGCATAGATGCTATCAAGCGTGCTGAATAAGAATCTGTGGTCCAAGCCTAACATTACACCAATTAGTCGAGTAATTCTCCCCTATCCCTGGGGATAGGGGAGAAAGAATACTTCCCACGTATTCCCTGCGTGTCGTAGAAGGCGACTAAAAGGGAAGGGAGCGGGTGGCTGGAAATCCTCCCCTCTCATTTTTTTTTTTTTTAATTTTCCAAAAGAAGGAACAGAGAAGGGGGCCAAGTGAGGATAATCCCTCAAAGGCCCAGTCCTCTGTTCTTAACGCTACCTCGCTAATGCGGGAAATGGCGAATAGTATGAAAGAAAGAAAAGCATAAATATAGCAACAATGTGTGGTTGTGTTTGACATTTTGACATTGTAATATCCTCTCTTAAGTCAAAGATCAAATAACACAGCACATCTTCATTAAATTCATGCATCTGGAATTTGCTAGTTGATTGATGAGTGCCGGACAGAAAAATATGCATACATCATTCTCAGCAGTGAGTGGGGCATTACCTACCACAACAAAAACTAGGACTATGACATTAGTCGAACCTGCACAAAATGACACTGAAGCTGCAGGTCTATCCATTTGCATACTCAGATCCTGTATCTGTTCCCGTTAACTATATACTTTGCAAACTCAGCTCTACATCACAGTACTACCATATAAACTCACGGGCAAGACCTTGTAACTTAGACTGGGTACATAGCCAAAAGCACACTGATATATTAAAATGTTCTCCCAGTTGAATGTCCCTTATGACACCTCCCCAAACTAGTGATACTTTGAAGACTGACCATTTCTCAGTAAATAAATTTCTAAAGGATACAGAGGAAAATAAGACCTTAAATCATGCATTTAAAGTTTATAAGTCTCATCTGTAAAGGACTGTCAAAAGAAGCAACCCTAAAAACTTTTCCTTCAGGATGGGCCTGTGATGGATAAAAACCATTGTAGTGTTTATGTATATACATACATATGTTTGTGGGTTGGGCCATTCTTTTGTCTGTTTCCTTGTGCTACCTCGCTAACGTGGGAGACGGCGATTAAGTATAATAAAAAAAATTAAGTTATATCTGATCAAAAGCTGTTTAACTTGAAAATATCATCTCTAGAGATTTTAGGTATCAAAAAATATGATGAGTCATACAGTATTTCATGTATCTTATTCAAAAGCATTCCTCATCCTTTTTCTTTCTTGCTGCTTATTTAGTCTTTACATAACTTAATTCCTATGCACGGCTTATGCTATACAGGTGTCTCTTGATTTACACATGTATTATTTACACCATTTTTACAACAATGCACATGAGCCATTCAAATATTCTTAATCAAAACAGGCTTAAATTTGAAATAATGTGATCACCACTGGACTGGTAGCATGATGGAGGAGCACTTCAAACACCGTGAGAGAAGTGCACGTACATGTGGTGTGGATACAGTCTATACCCATGGAGTGCTACAGCATTCTGTGCTGCAGTATACTGTATAATGAACATGTTTTTCCCTAACACCATGGACCAATGTTTTGCCCCTAACACCATGCACCAACGGATCTGTTAAGTTCTCTCGGTAGTAGAGGTACTAACAAGTGTGAGGCCATCACCACTGAGGTTAAGATGGATGTATTCAAATATGAGAGGGGTAAATCAACAGCTGATACTAAGTGTAATCTTGGAAGCTGTGAATCTACTTTACAGAAAATTCATCATAGTGCTCAGATGATCTATAAAAGTGTCAAGAGTGGAATATCAATCAATGCATCTAAGACTTTGCATTCCTCAAGTTTGATTATGGAGATAATGGAAAGTATGTTAAGCACATGGATCATACACCACACTAATGAAAATGTTCCCATCAGTATGTTTGTGATACAGGCAAAGGTCCAGATTATATATGATGACTTGGCAGCTGAAGCAGGGGCAGAAATGACATTCAAGCAAGGTCCAGTTGGTTTGCTAATTTTGGAAAACATTACAATTACCACAACATCAGGATGACTGGTGAGGCTGATTCCACTAATGTCATTGCTGTGAAAATTTTCCCATGACCCTCGAGATAATTATCAAGGGCAGTGGTTATTCTCCTAAGCAGATCTTTAAAGTGGACAAGACTGGATTCTCTTCAAGGAGAATGCCTTCAAGAGAATACATGTCCCATGAAGAAATGACTACATTAGGATTCAAATTTTTTTTATCTTTTGTTTTCATTAATAGAATTCAATGTACAGCATGTATATTATAGTATTTCATATTTCCTGGTACATGTGTACAGTAGTTTTTCACTATTACAGTCCCAGTAGAAAAGCTGGTATGCCATACTTACAGTGTGACTCATCATATAAAAATATCGATAAACAAAATAAAACAGGTACTCACCCCCTTAGTACTTTGCAAGATGTCTCTTGGCCTTAATACAATCCTGAAGGCATCTGGGAACAGATGCAACAAGGTGCTGAAGGTATGTAGGGTCAAGGTTATCCCAAATATCCTGGATGACAGCCTGGAGCTTATGAATGCAGGATGTATCCCACCTACACAACTGACTTTATAATAGACTACAAGTTCCCAATAGCGTTAAAGTCAGGTGAGTTCCCTTGCCAGTCCTGAACGTATATCACGCCACAAAATGCAAACCAGTCACGTATCAATTTTGAAGTGAGGCATGGTGCACCATCTTGCATAAAATTTCACAACCAGTCTTCTCAAAACAGTCAGACAATTCATCACATATCAGCTCCAGGTATCGATTCAGATTCATTGTCACATTTCGAGGTAAAAACAGACTTCCAACATCATTATAGCCAAAAGCCCCCCAAACCATAAGTGAGTTCAGAAATTTTACAGTTGCTTGAATGTACTCAGGATTGTATGAGTCACTACCTGGCCTCTGGTACACTTTGCCTCTATAGCTGCCAATAACATCAAATGTACGCTAACCAGGCCACAACACTTCCTTCCACTTTCCATTGTCCCACTGCAAATATTTCTCAGCAAATGCAAGCCTATTCTTGCACTGGTGGTCTGCCAGAAGCAATTTCTTAAGAAGCATACACCTCTTGAATTTCAAGTCATCATGAAACAGGCTATGAAAAGTACATACAGACACATGACCAAGTATCCTAGGCCTGTTTTCCTTTAACTGTTGTGCTGCAATACATGGATTCTTGTCTACTTGACATTGGATAATCTTCAGAGTGTGATGGGAAGTGATATGAGGTCGTCCAGGTCATGTCTTCTGGGTAGATATGTTAAAGCCACCACCATCAACAAAGAGCTTCATCCATCTTTGCACAATTCGTAATGCCAGACCTGTAGTTTATGCTATTTCTTTATCACACTTTCCTGCCTTGTACAAGGGTACAATAGCAGCAACATATTCTTTAGAAAAGTACTTAGGGCCAGGCAATGCAGCACAAATCCACCACAAAGCACATGTGGATAAGGTAAAAAGCACATGTCATGGGGACAACAGAAAAAAATCATCAACCCACTACAATAGCTCAAGGCAAACTGACCACCACCTGTTGCAATCAAGAGGTTCCCCTCTCTCCACCAACATCCATGAGCTGCCCTAGTATTTTTTTGTCATTTCAGAGTCCTGTTTTGGGGGTATGATACAAACAGGTGAAAAATGTTGGCACATGCCCGATCACACCAATTTTTCCTGCCAGGAATGTATAATATTTGGTGCTGTATTACTAATAAAAACCCCTTATCTCCACAATTTACATTATTTAAATTGTGACTTACATTTTCAAGAAAATAAATATTGCATAAATCAAGGGAACTGTATTTGAATGTCCAATTCCTAAAAATTTCAATAATACTCTTCTCCCACAAATATACCTGTTATCACAAATCATATATTCATTTACACTAATAAAACTAGCACAAGACAGTAACAAAAATAGACGAAATCTGATAACAACTTCACTGAGATAATGCAAAATGAAATTAGCTTTATCTAATCTCTATGACAGATACCAAATGTTTTTAACAAAAATTTTTGATATTTGCCTGAGAAATTATCATAAGAGCATCTACAGCATCAAAACTATTAAATAAGAAATAGCAAAACACAGTTTACCTCTCAAAGTCTCCAACTTCTCGTTCAGATCACGTATATCCCCTCGGAGGTTCTCCATCTCTTGCTGAGCCTGAAGCACTGCCACCCTGTCCTCCAAAGTCTGCATGGCACTAGATGGTGCCCCAGGAGTATATTGTGGTGTCAACGTCTCCACAAAGTTTGTCTGACATTTGGTAAAAGATGAGAACATCATAACTCTTTTCCCAGATAATCTCTTTTCTTGAATCCATACAATGTCACCTTATCTATGAATGTTCAGAGAAATGCAATAAATTTTCTTTCTAGTTACCAAAAGCAAAAAATAAAAGGTATCTAAACAGAAAATCTGCATCATTAACTTCATACCAAGTGGTCATTACATCACCATCTACCTGTTAATAAATCATTTCATGTTCATATTTTCTGCATTAACAAAAAAAATTCTTTTTTTTAAGAGCTGAAAATGAATTCTGATTACTACACATAATTTCACTTTTTTTTTTTTGCCTCTTTTAGTACTACTGTAAATCCCATTAAGAGATGATGCCTGAGTAACAGAGAATGCCCATCTCTCGCAGTGGTCCTAATACATACTGGTTTTATGAGATTTAATAACAAGTCAATGAAAACACTAATATAATTATAGCTGAAAGCTCTATGGATAAATAGGAAAACTGTTTTCATTGCTTTTACTATACTCCAACATGAGGCACCATACAAACCACCACCAACAATATGATGCGGAATAATACAAAGCCAAACTCACAATATCATAAAGATAAATGCCAAATCTTTAAATCTTAATTAGCAATACTAAGGATGCTCAAACTGACTCATAAGGAGTTTATCTACTGAAAGCTATAAACTATCATGAGCAAACAAATTTACTGAATGATATTATGACCAACTATTACTAACTCATAATTGTGAATTAGGACTCATCTCATTTACTGGGTCAAGGAAACTAAGGACTCTTTCTTACACTTAACATTTCAGAAATAAATTCTGGTAAATGCTAAGGTAAACAATGAGCTGGATGGGGTATTAAATATTCCAGTATATCCACATTAAGGTAACATGCTCCATCCTCCATGGGTACACCAGTGGACAAACCCCTACCACTACAACTGAACTTCCACCATAATACCTATCATTTTAACATAAACAGCCTTCTCAGGGAAAACTTATGTTTGGATCCTAAAATTACTTCAGCTTCAATAGAATAAAAAGATCTCATCACTTCCTTATTTATGAATTGATTCTTAGTGTTAAGTCAACATAGTAAAAGGAGCAGTCATAGCATACTGTTGTAGATGCTGGGTGAGAAGACAAGGTCATAGACACATTCGAGACCTCCTTTACATGTAACATTACTATGTGATTAAAAACTAGCCATTTTTGAAAGACCTTGTTTGATATAATAGAAATGGTTTCGAAGTGCAATGCTATAAAGACATAAAGAACAATATTGTAGACACTCAAAATTTCATCAATTCATAGACAAGGAATACCAGTACAGCTGTAAGGATTGTGTAACCAAAGCAGTGAAAATTTAAATTTTCATAAAGGTTCATTCATCTACTGTAATACATACACAATAACAGCAGGAATCTCACTAGTCCTTTTCAGATGCAGGGTTGTGTGTGCCTAAAGAAGAGTATGGAAGTAGAGAGGGAAATGCTCAATGGAGGTTGTAGAGGATGGGGAACTCAAGATGGAGGAGCCTAAGAGCTACATGAAAAATCCACAAAGATGATCTCATTACACAGGGAAAGGTATTAGTTGCAATGCATAGGTCCAGCTGAATACAGGATATAAAGAGGAAGTTAAAACATATCAAAGAGCTAGAAATGTCATATGTAACATAACAGAAATATATGATTGAGCTGATACATGACTAAAATGAAACTTAACAGCAAAGAAGCTATATTTTTTCAAAATCAATATTATGCGAATAATTCATATAGTATATCGTACTGTAATCAATACCAGTGGGTTTATAACTTATTGTTCACTAAAAACCATTGCCTATTCTCATTTTTCAAGTAAAAGTTACGTTCCCAGTGCACTATAATGGAAAAGACTCACATATTAAGAGTTAGTTAAGTTAATAGCATGTGAAAAATAAGAGAACAAAGGTGAACACCATTAAAGGAAGCCAATATGGAAATGGCAACAGGTAGTGATGAAGTGAGAAGGTGGAATGAACACAGTTAAATCTCTGTTATCCGAAATGGTTGGGGAATCAGCTGTTTCAGATATCAATATTTCTGGTTACTTACATTTCTTTTTTTAAATATACTAAAAAATTCAGAAAAAATTGTAATAAACACATCCCTCACTCTGTACAGGGGTGTTCTGAGAAAACCTCAAGCAAAGAGAAATTGCATGTGGTGAACCAATAAACATACAAAGAAAAATGGAATGTTTGCAGCAGCTTCAGGGTCAACACTAGCTCAGTTAAATTGTCTTCTTTATATAAACACTCAAAAATATTCAGAGCTTTTCATCAGAGTTGAAGATTACTAAAAGTTGCTTTTCTTCTTCATCTAATGATCTACATATAATGAGAACATTTTCCCCAAAAGTGGATTTCTAACCCTTGTGGCTACCTTGGCAGACAATGGAGTAGAGTACCCATAGGACTTTGAATTTTCTCTGCATTCTCCTTTATGCTGCAGACTGTAGATTTACCCAGGTTGTCAGCATGCCCAATGCTGATGCTCCTCACCATCATCAGTGTGTTGTATGATTTCTAGCTTCTTTCTGAAGGTCAGAGAGTTTCTCTTCCATTTCACCACTGGTTCTTGGGTATATGTTGCTGGAGGTTTGGATGCCATATTAACAAACACAAACACAGCAGGCTGCATGAAAATCACATTAGCAGGTATACTCAAATCGCATAAGCAGCATAGATTTGCACACAATGGAGCTTCAAATCGCACAAGCAGCATAGATTTACACACAATGGAGCTAATTGTGAAGCAGCCCAGCTGGCAGGAATGTGGGGTGCTTCATCCAGGACCCACGCTTACTCTACCCATTAGCTCTCACTGAAATTTTGGTGCACTTCCTACCTAGCTGATGCACCCTCACTAGCATCAGCATTTCATAAGATTTCTACCTTAATTTCAAGGTCAGAGAAATTCTCTTCCACTTAACTGCTGGTTTACATGTCATATTAACAAACACAAACACAGTGGGTTGAAGGAAAACCACATTAACAGGTATACCCTAATTGCACAAGTAGCACACACTGCACAAAATGATGCTAACTGCGAGACTGACCCTCTGGCAGGAAAGTGATGCAGTCCACTCAGGACTCATGCTTACTCCATCCACCAGCCCTCACCAAAGTTTTGGCACATTTTCTACTGTACACACCTGCAGAGTAACAAATTTCGATTCCATAAAAAAGGAGCTGGCAGAATTAGGTTTCTTGCATAATAGCAAAATTTGCTTATAGTGATCCACATAAAACAAGGACTGGGTATTATACAATATTTCACCCTTTTTTTTTTTTTTTATACTTTGTCGCTGTCTCCCGCATTTGCGAGGTAGCGCAAGGAAACAGACGAAAGAAATGGCCCAACCCCCCCCCCATACACATGTATATACATACGTCCACACACGCAAATATACATACCTACACAGCTTTCCATGGTTTACCCCAGACGCCTCACATGCCCTGATTCAATCCACTGACAGCACGTCAACCCCGGTATACCACATCGCTCCAATTCACTCTATTCCTTGCCCTCCTTTCACCCTCCTGCATGTTCAGGCCCCGATCACACAAAATCTTTTTCACTCCATCTTTCCACCTCCAATTTGGTCTCCCTCTTCTCCTTGTTCCCTCCACCTCCGACACATATATCCTCTTGGTCAATCTTTCCTCACTCATCCTCTCCATGTGCCCAAACCACTTCAAAACACCCTCTTCTGCTCTCTCAACCACGCTCTTTTTATTTCCACACATCTCTCTTACCCTTACGTTACTCACTCGATCAAACCACCTCACACCACACATTGTCCTCAAACATCTCATTTCCAGCACATCCATCCTCCTGCGCACAACTCTATCCATAGCCCACGCCTCGCAACCATACAACATTGTTGGAACCACTATTCCTTCAAACATACCCATTTTTGCTTTCCCAGATAATGTTCTCGACTTCCACACATTCTTCAAGGCCCCCAGGATTTTCGCCCCCTCCCCCACCCTATGATCCACTTCCGCTTCCATGGTTCCATCCGCTGCCAGATCCACTCCCAGATATCTAAAACACTTCACTTCCTCCAGTTTTTCTCCATTCAAACTCACCTCCCAATTGACTTGACCCTCAAACCTACTGTACCTAATAACCTTGCTCTTATTCACATTTACTCTTAACTTTCTTCTTCCACACACTTTTCCAAACTCAGTCACCAGCTTCTGCAGTTTCTCACATGAATCAGCCACCAGCGCTGTATCATCAGCGAACAACAACTGACTCACTTCCCAAGCTCTCTCATCCCCAACAGACTTCATACTTGCCCCTCTTTCCAAAACTCTTGCATTTACCTCCCTAACAACCCCATCCATAAACAAATTAAACAACCATGGAGACATCACACACCCCTGCCACAAACCTACATTCACTGAGAACCAATCACTTTCCTCTCTTCCTACACGTACACATGCCTTACATCCTCGATAAAAACTATTTGTAAATATTTACCTATTTGTAAATATTTTACGCTTAGGATATATCAATATATATACATATAAACAAATTAGCTCTACTAAATGCCTCAATCTTCTACTGCTTGGTTATGTTGTAATTATTCGTCATGGTGACGTTTAAGTCCTTCATAAGTGCCATCTTGGACGTACCCTTAGCCAGCCTCTTACACAACTCCGTCTTCTTTTCAAGGCTTAAAATGTTCCTCTTGTGTTTCATACAAAACACAGATGGCTTCAAAGGCCTGTTAGGCAATTGTGAAGATGCTTGAAGGGGCTACTGTCCATAATAGTAATCCAAGGTGAACACTACACAAATGTACTAGACTTGCACAGAACATCATGCCAGAAAAAACATGGAAGACAGTAAACAATCACCAGTGACACAAAACACTGGGTGGTGAGTACACTAATGACTACAGTGCAATGCACATCATGTCTGAAATATTCTTACGTATCCTTTTTTTTTTTTTTGAATAACTGGGGTTACCAACCAAAACTGAAAGACTTAATTGTTTTGAACATCATGTTGTCTCGAATTATGGATAACAGAGATTTAATGTATTTTCAAACAACATGAATGCGTTTAATGACAGGGTGGCTGATGTAGGGTGTTTGGCTCAGGGAGGTACATGAAGTGAAAGCATCAAGGAGAGTGGTTTGGTGAAGACAGAAGAGGTGGTGAAAGCTTTCTTTACAATGAAATGTGGCAAGGCAGCTGGAGTGGATAGTATTGCAGTTGAATTTCTGAAGAAAGTGGGTGACTGTGTTGCTGAATGATTAGTTAGGATTTTTAACGTATGTTTGGATCATGATGAGGTGCCTAAAGATTGGCAGAATGCATGTATCGTGCCACTGTATAAAGGCAAGGGGGATAAAGGTGTGTGTTCAAACTACTAAGAATAAGTCTGTTAAATGTGCCTTATATGTTGTATGGAAGAGTAGTGATTGAGAGGGTGAGGGAATGTACTGACCATCAGACTGGGGAGGCATAATGTGGTTTAAGAAGTGGTAGAGGATGTGTGGATTAGGTGTTTACTTCAATGAAGGTGTGAGAAATACTTAGAGAAACAGGTTTTGCATGTGGCATTTATGGATTTGCAGACAGCATATAATGGAGTTAAAGGAAATGCCTTGAGGAAGGGTTTAAGAATATATGGTGTAACGAGAAAGCTGCCAAAAGCAGTGAGAAGTTTTCATTAAGTAGGAAGAGAGGACAGTGAATATTTCGAAGTGAATATTGGTCAGCAGCAGGAGAGTGTGATGTCACCACAGCTATTTAATTTGTTTATGGATGGGGTGGTGAGAGAAGTAAATGCAACAAAAGTGTTAGAGAGAGGAGTGAGTATGTAGTCAGTAGGGGATAAGGGGATCTATGAAGTCAGTCAGCTGTTGTTGCTGATGACATAGCACTGGTGGCAGATTTGAGTGAGAAATTGCAGAGGTTGGTGACTAAGTTTGGAAGAGTGTGTGAAAGGAGGGAGTTGAGAGCATATGTAAATAAAAGCAAGGTTATTAGGTTTAGTGTGGTAGAGGGATAAGTCAAGTAGGGTGTGAGTCTAAATGGAGAAAAATTGCAGAAAGGGAAGTATCTTAGATATCTGGAAGTGGACGTGGTGGGAAATGGAACCATGGACGCAGAAGTGAGTCATAGGGTGGGCGAGTGCGTGAAGGTTCTGGAAGCACTCAAGAATGTGTGGAATGAGATCTCATTATCTGAGAAGAAAATGGCTATGTTTGAAGGATGTGCACAGGAGGGTAGAAGTATTGGAAATTAAATGCTTGAGGACAATGTGTGTGGTGTGAGGGGGTTTGATTGAATAAGTAATAAGAGTGTGGTTGAGTGAGTGGAAGAGGGTGTGCTGAAGTGATATGGACATATAAAGAGAATGAGTGAGAAGAGAACAACAAAGGATGTGTCGCAAGTGGAGGGAACTAGGAGAAGGGAGAGACAAATTTGGAGATGGAAGGATGGAGTTAAAAAGATTTTGAGCAATCAGAGTATGAACAAGCAGTGTGAGTGTGTGTGTGTGCATTGGACAGAGTGAACTGGAGCAATGGGGTATAAAGGGGTCATGCTGTCAATGGGCTAAACCAGGGCATGTGAAGTGGCTGATGGAAACCATGGAAAGGTCTGTAAGGCCTAGTTGTGGATAGAGAGCTTTGATTTTGGTGCATTAGACATGACAGCTAAAGAATGTATATGAGCAAATATGACTTTTCTTTGTGAGTTCCTGGAGCTATCTCATAGGTGTGATTAGGTGACAATCAAGTGTGAAAAAAATTAAGAGCATCACACACACTTTGCTGTGCACACAGCTAACCAGTGACACAAATGGAAAATCACATAAGACATATGAAACAAGACTGCACCATCTAAAACAGTTTGACAAATAGATAAGCTTTCTACAACTTCCACCAAAACAATCAAAGGACTTAACCGTGAAAACAATAAAAAAAAGGTCTAATGGTGAGAAGTTCAAAGGGGAATAAAGAAAAGTTGCCTGAAAGACTGAAAAACTGGAAAGAGAGGATTAAGTGACACAATTGCTATCAAAAAGAGCGAAAAGGAATGGGATTTTCATCACTGATCCAACAACTAACTATTCCTTACCTGAAAATAATATAGCAAAGAAAATAACAAATGTCACATTAATATATCCACAATCACATGTCCAACCAATTATCAATGTACAATTTGCATATAATAAAGCACCTCATACAAACATTTATCTTTTTACAGGCAAAAGCTCTTCTATATCAAGTTCCTTTTTAATACAGTTTGTGTAAATCATTTGAACAGGTAGGAGTTCAATCCTTCACAAAAGCTATCTTAAGATGATAAAAAGCTGAGGCCTATTCTGTTCAGACAGTGATGCAAAAGTCAAAAAAACACCTCCATCTTAAGTGAAATATATGAAGCCAGTAATCAATTCTATCTATTCTATGACACAAAAGGGGAATGACCACCTCTTATCCAATTTGTGAGGCAGGTGGCATGATTCACTGCATCTGATATGTGGTTTACAAGAAGAATGACTGCTATGTTTAATATAATGGACTATATTCTCAGGACTAATTCCAAACAGTACAAGGCATCAGATGCCAATCTAACTCTAACCAGCGTTATGTACTAGAAGCCAGCAATCTACTTCAGTGTGTTGTGCCCACTGCCAATGATACTGTTAAATGCGAGGCAGAAAAATCCAGGGACCAAATCTATCTAGTTTCTGATATAAGAATACAGAGATTATCATCATCTAGTGCTGACTACAAAGCAAGTGAACAAAAATGTGTACAGTGAGATAAATGGAGCCAGTAACTAATCACCTAATTTACCTATAAGTAATTCATTGGCCACCTTCCACATTTAAAGATGGGTGGTGCATACTGAATCTTCCCCAAATAACACAACCACTGCAGATCTCTGCATGTTATATGACTGTATATCCAACAAAATTTCTTTCAACATCAGCCAAAGGTCTCTATATAATTAATAGGCCTCATACTAACTGCTTGCATAAAAAGTTATGAAGCAATACAATGTGAAAGACAAGAGAAGAATGAGATGAAGACTGGAAGGAAGACGATGAAAAAAGTAAACAAACAAAATACTCATAAGACAGTGCTGAATATGAAGGGTTAACAAGCCTGAGAACAAAAGTCTTCATTTACTTTAGGCCAAACAGTCAATGACTTACAATACCATCATTAGTGAAACCAAAAACTGGCTGCAGTCATCTAATGCTAAGTTTTAAATAGCTGTAAGTTAATATCTAAAGTTTAAAAGTGAAAGAATATATCAGCAGAACTATTGTCTGGATTGTTGGCAAAAGAACCAATTCATCAACCAACCCAGGATGAAAATATTCAATGGCATGCAATATGATCTACAGAAAGAAGTAAATATGAACCAACATAAAGCAATGATATGCTGGGAATGTGCTTCATGGGTGAGAATAACTAAGGAATCGTGAACCACAAAGAGAGATGTTTGAATTATCTTTACAGTTCTTCTTCAAGTTGTGCAAAAGTTGTCAATATTAAAAAAAAGTTTCCAGACTCCTGTGTAATGAAAATAACAGACCGTGTGAAATTCAGCACTAAAACATAACGTCAACTTAGGCTGAGTTCATAAATTAAGTGTGGTTCCATCAATAATCTAGATAACATATTAATGGGCTAATCACATAACACAGTATCACTATCAAAAAGTTTTGGGACATTTCTATGAACACCCACAAAATTTTCAGAAGTCTTGAAAATTTCTTGCATATCATTTTGCAACAATATACTGGAATATGAATCTGTGTGAGCGACTGAGATTATGCGTCAAAAACAAAAAAAGTCTGTGAACAGTTTATTGATTCAACATCACCTCTAGTTACACAGACATCATAAAGTACATCTGTAGAAGTAACAATTGCTTATGCAAAACCTTAAGAAACATCATGAAAATAACAGACTTAGGAAGACTGGGTAGACAAGAGCATGAATGGTACATCTCTACCATGACAAAATTTAATAAACATTTAATAAACATGCAGTCCAAGGGAGGGTTGGATGGTGGCATGTCAAATCACTAAGCACCTGAATTGTGGATGATAGAGGATTAGAAATGCACATAAAAAATGAAAAGGATAAGAGTAGAAAAGGTGAGGAGTGAAAGTGTAAAAGTTTTGACATACAAAAAGCATATCTAGGACTGGACTACATTGTAAAAGATATTTTACCTAAACTAGGAATAGTTAAGTCTTAATTCATCAGAAAAAATTGTATTTCTAATATTTTGTGAATTTATTCATAAAAAAATTCTGAACACAGAAGGGAGACCATCAAATTTCACTAGCAGTAAAAGATTGAATGATGTTAAAATCCTCTGTAATGGAAGCAGTGCATGAATGAGAGTACTATAAATGGTGGCAAAGTATAAGCAAGAGGTCTGGAAAAAATGTGAAGCATGTCAGGTCCTGTGATGTTACCAAGTTAACTTATGCTTTTTTTTTTTTTTTTTTTTTATACTTTGTCGCTGTCTCCCGCGTTTGCGAGGTAGCGCAAGGAAACAGACGAAAGAAATGGCCCAACCCCCCCCCCCCCATACACATGTACATACACACGTCCACACACGCAAATATACATACCTACACAGCTTTCCATGGTTTACCCCAGACGCTTCACATGCCCCGACTCAATCCACTGACAGCACGTCAACCCCTGTATACCACATCGCTCCAATTCACTCTATTCCTTGCCCTCCTTTCACCCTCCTGCATGTTCAGGCCCCGATCACACAAAATCTTTTTCACTCCATCTTTCCACCTCCAATTTGGTCTCCCTCTTCTCCTCGTTCCCTCCACCTCCGACACATATATCCTCTTGGTCAATCTTTCCTCACTCATTCTCTCCATGTGCCCAAACCATTTCAAAACACCCTCTTCTGCTCTCTCAACCACGCTCTTTTTATTTCCACACATCTCTCTTACCCTTACGTTACTTACTCGATCAAACCACCTCACACCACACATTTTCCTCAAACATCTCATTTCCAGCACGTCCATCCTCCTGCGCACAACTCTATCCATAGCCCACGCCTCGCAACCATACAACATTGTTGGAACCACTATTCCTTCAAACATACCCATTTTTGCTTTCCGAGATAATGTTCTCGACTTCCACACATTTTTCAAGGCTCCCAAAATTTTCGCCCCCTCCCCCACCCTATGATCCACTTCCGCTTCCATGGTTCCATCCGCTGACAGATCCACTCCCAGATATCTAAAACACTTCACTTCCTCCAGTTTTTCTCCATTCAAACTCACCTCCCAATTGACTTGACCCTCAACCCTACTGTACCTAATAACCTTGCTCTTATTCACATTTACTCTTAACTTTCTTCTTCCACACACTTTACCAAACTCAGTCACCAGCTTCTGCAGTTTCTCACATGAATCAGCCACCAGCGCTGTATCATCAGCGAACAACAACTGACTCACTTCCCAAGCTCTCTCATCCCCAACAGACTTCATACTTGCCCTCTTTCCAGGACTCTTGCATTTACCTCCCTAACAACCCCATCCATAAACAAATTAAACAACCATGGAGACATCACACACCCCTGCCGCAAACCTACATTCACTGAGAACCAATCACTTTCCTCTCTTCCTACACGTACACATGCCTTACATCCTCGATAAAAACTTTTCACTACTTCTAACAACTTGCCTCCCACACCATATATTCTTAATACCTTCCACAGAGCATCTCTATCAACTCTATCATATGCCTTCTCCAGATCCATAAATGCTACATACAAATCCATTTGCTTTTCTAAGTATTTCTCACATACATTCTTCAAAGCAAACACCTGATCCACACATCCTCTACCACTTCTGAAACCGCACTGCTCTTCCCCAATCTGATGCTCTGTACATGCCTTCACCCTCTCAATCAATACCCTCCCATATAATTTACCAGGAATACTCAACAAACTTATACCTCTGTAATTTGAGCACTCACTCTTATCCCCTTTGCCTTTGTACAATGGCACTTATGCTTTTACGGATGGATAATTACTGTGTGAGATGAGAAGGGTGGGAGGACGCTGATGTAAAACCCAATTACGGTGAGAGGGAATGGAAATTGCATAAGTTATAGTGCACATATATAAATGAGCTGTTAGCCAAATCAGTGAAGCTGAATAAAAGGTGGGCTGCTTCAATGATGTATAGATGAGAAAGCTGCTGAAAGTGAATGAGAGCAAAAGCATTACTTTAGGTTTTGAAAGGGATGTGAGCTAACAGTGCAATATCAGTCAGTATGGAGAACTGGAAGCTGAAGATGATTCTTGATATTTGGAAGTAAAGTTCAGTATGGATACTATCAGGAAAGCTGAAGTTTATAGCTGAGTATGATTAAAGGTACAGCAGTTCCTACAGTGTTGCATTAATGAAAGTCTTGGGATTTAAACTCAAAAGAAAGGAAAAGGGTGGGTGTGATAGAACTGAAATGACTAAGAACAGTATTTGGTATGAGGTGGGTTGATAATGTACAAAACAACCATTTACGGGAAAGGTGAAGTATTAGCGCAATCTGATTGAAAAAATATTGATCAGGATGTTCTTATGGTTCAGACACATGGGGAGGATGAGTGCAGAAAGACTATCTAAAAGAATCATCAGATGTGGAAGAACAAAAAGGAGTTTGGGCCAGAACATTCAGGAGTGTGAGAGGTGTGCATGTGATAAAATGAAATGGATTACGGAGGTAAATAAGGGGCAACAAGCTGTCAATAGGTTGAGCCATGGCATACAAAACGTCAGGGTAAACCATGGAATAGTCTGTGGGGCTTGGCTGTGTATGGAAGGCTCTGGTTTCAGTATATTATACATGGCAGGTAGGATGCAAGTGTGCAAATGAAGCCATTCTTTGTTCTTGATGTCATTTCATTAAGGTAAGAGAAGTAACTGGGTACAAACAATGAAATCATACATAAAACTGATCATACAAGTCACAAATACAAGATCTGGTCACCAGCCAGAACTCAGACTAACAGCACAGAGATACTAAGGCTAATGATCAAACAAGGAAGAAAATGAGCTCATCTTTACCAAAAAAACGGTGACCTAAAAAGTATACTATGACCTAGAGGTTACCGGTTGTAATCTAACACTATCCCTACTCGTACCTTACAACAAGACAGAACATATTAGCAAGACCTGAAAGTTGAAACTGATACACCCATCTAAATTCATAAGTAATTCACAATAAAACTTATTTTAGTCAAAATTATCTCAATCAATACCCACAAAATCCTAACCAGAATCACCTCTAATCAATAATCATGCGATCTGAGGTTTGAAACCTCCTCATACTGAGAAACTCTATACCTATATGTTTTTATTCACTGTAGGATTGCTCTTTCAGAATCTTTAGCCAAAATCTTCTTCATGGCTAACACGTATGCCTGAAATCTGATAAGATGAGATACTGCTTTGTCCTAAAAATAGCTCAAGATAAAATTGTACCCCCTCATCCAATTACATAATGAGCCTTAACATACAACAGCCTTAATGCAGCAAAACATAACACCACATGTAAATTTCTAGCTTAATGAGTTGGAATCTACTTTCAGAAATATATTGCCAGCTGCAATCTTTGGTGGGTAATCACAGAACAGTAGTAGTAGAGGCTCAAGCCAAGAGCTGACAATGATATACTTCTAAAAAAGGAACCAATTAAGCTTACATTACTTTAAACAGCAACAATATAAACCTAACCATGGCTAGATCAGCTTAGAATTCCAATATTTCAAGACACAGTGGTACTTTTAAATCTTTGAATAAATTCCTGTTGTTAAAAACTAATGCTACTATCTATCAATGAAGCTTTAGCTTTCACTTATCAAACAGGTATCAACTCAAACCATGGCTTATAACAAAGTAACACAAACTGTGAACATAAGTCTTGATGTGATTAATATTTGTGTCTTACGGGGAGAGTTTTACACTCAAGTAGCACCATCTTTTAACCTTCTAACCTTCTATGTATAATGTGCCTTGTGAACCTCTGAGCTCTGTTTGTGTCTGCATGGAATCCCATCTCCTAATCTCATATTTCTGTTGCAAAAAAGGCAAAAACATCCCCCGTCCCTAAGCCCTAACTTGACAATGGTGAAACTGTTCACGATTAGTGCCTTCTTATTTTGACATTCTAAGTATGATCAGCAAGAACTTTCCTATACTTGTTTCATGAGGCCACTACTTTTCCTCTAAGTTATTTTTGTTATTTTTGGCCACTTCCTATCCACTATGTTATTGTTATCATTTACTCTTTAAGTCATAATCTACTCTTTCTCAGCTCCCCTAGTTCAAATTCACTGTGGCATCTAGCCAAGTAGAATGTCTTTACTTCAAAGAACTCATCTATGTGAACAGTATTGTGGCACCAGGTTACCAAGTACTTTAACTTTCTCACCCTTCTTTCCTGATATTCCCATAACTCACCTACCACACTGGTGGCAACAGTTACATTGCAATTCATTGTGCCTTTCCTGGTAGCTCTATTCTTTACTCAAATGAGGATAACAAACTGGAATCCCACCATGCAACTACATGCCTTTTCCCATAGTTTCTGTGCAGAGACCGTACACATGAGAAATTACTTTAAGATACATCCTCCTTTCCTTGTGCTCTGAAGTAGTGTAATTCACTTCCTTCTTTTGTCTTTCCTTATTCCTATAACCTTTCCAATTTTATAAGTCCGGTCCATAAACAACTGAGAAAAGTCAAAATAATCCCTTCTTTTTCTAAAAACTCGTTAATCATTTTTTTCTACTGACAAGCTGTTTACTGGGGCATGGCATACTTCGTGTGCTATGTTGGCTACTGGGGGATGGCTTAAACTCGGGCCAGCATAAAAATACCATGAGAAGTAGACAGAAGATGATACAAACAGCACAGCAGCCAGGCAGGAAAAAAAAGTACAGAGAGAAATTAAGAAAATACTGAGATCAAAGTAAATAATACTACTAAACCTCTCTATGAATCTATGAGAGTTAAACCTTAGTAACAAAACAAATCATCAACCTGAAGGATTCAAAGGGGATGGAGTACTGATAGAAAAAAAAAAAGTATGGAGCTAAACGATGAGTTCCACAAGTATCTACACTCAACACTAACTAGATGGGATGGTGAGACAAGATAAACGAGCTTCATGAAGGATCTAGAGTTTGCAAGGCACATGGACCTCATGATATCTCATGATACAGCCTTGCCAAAGGTGACTTTTCAATCATGGCATCATCTAATGCAGGTGGAATCCAGTACACCATCATTTCCCTGCAGCCTTGGAACTGCTCAAGCTCCTATAAAAGAAGTCCAGGACCAATTATAAATAAACAAATAAATAAATAAATAAATCCCAGTGCTACTTTACAAATGTGGGAAACAGTGATCAAGTATGAAAAGATCATAAAGGTAAACTCAAAAGTACAGTTATGGGAAGCAAGCATACAGATGTAAGAAAAAAACTTGAGAGTTTTATATAAGCAACCCTGCACATGAAAAAAGGAATTCAAAAGGAAATTGTGAAGAAAAGGAACTTCAATATGCTTGGACAATCACAGACAATTTTCAGATGAGAAAATATGCAAGAAGCCATGCTTGAAATTTTGAAACCAAAAAAATTATATAATATGCATCCAAGCAAATTTTTTTATATCCAGTACAATTATTTAATTAGGGGACTGAAGAAAAAAATGCCACAACAAATCTTCAAAACACTATGACCGTAAAAGCTAATTACGAGCTATCATTAGAAAGATCTCCATTCTTTAATGTCACTTAAACCAAAACTAAAATCCTTTGCAACTTCTTTTGTGGTTATAAGGTGGTACCTCCAAAGTTAAAAAGGGTCAACTAGTCCAAGAAACTAACACTTCATGGGAGACTTCCTCTGCACTTGCCTTGATTATAATGTCCTACTAGCTGTGATTAGCCTAAAATTCAAGGCCTAGTTGCATTAGCTGTGAGCTTAGTGTGTCCCAGATATGGTTGATATGACAGTCATATAGGACTCAAACCATATATGTAATGTCTGATACACAACTAGTATGGTTGCAGTTGTTCTTTTAAAGCTGAACAAATATTCAATAAATTCCTTAAAACAAAATATAAATTGAACAGATAATACAAACTATCACAGGAAGACTTTACTAACCCTCATGTGAGTCTATACATAAAGAAAAATGTACATTTATACAACATAATCAACGCACTGTAAACACAAGATAAATTTTTCAGATATACATAAAATATTCTTACTATTCAAAATGAAATGAACACATCTTGTAAAATATTATATATACTAGTCAACACATTAAGCATAACTAATGTTCCACTTCATGTGCACCATTTTCTTACATCTGCAAATAAGACAAACTGGGAACAAACACAATACAGTACATTACCCCATACACAGATTATCCAACAACCAATTACCAGAATTTTCATAGTTTCTAATAGATTATACAAATACATAAGTATGCATGGGATCATCTGAAAATTTCAAACAAAAAAGGTTTGATGTTTTAACACAACCTCTTGACCACTCTTGGTTGTGATGATGAAATCTCAAATCATCAAATTTAGATTTTTTTTTCTAGTTTATCTAAAAAATTTACCTGCAAAGTACCATATGTTTAACCTGACAATGCAGCTTCTATCAGTCATGTTACCAGAAAAGGTTTTCACTTTTGAAACCTGGATTAAATATCTGATGAACAAATAAAGTAATCAAGTGTGAAAGATAGATCATCAGCATAGTTCCAAATTATGATTACTTCCAGCCCATATAATTCTTTTATACAAGAACTGGAGTCAAAGGTTTAACAAACCAATATTCAGGCAAAAAAGTTTCTGGATAATCTAACTTGTTGGTATGGAGGTTCTGGAAGATCAAACTTCTGATCTTCCAGGTCCTGGACAATAAGGCTGCTACAGAATTCAAATTCTCTTTGTACAAACAGTACTTCCAATATATACACAGACATACAGGAAAGGTTACACTGTGAAAACACACAAAAGATTCCACTCAAAATATGGATTTATACTTCAAACTCAGCCTCCTCATTATCACCTGTTTTAATGTACATCTTACATAAAAAATGAACTGATAATGATCATCAGACGATATTTGAGAATTAAGGAAGAGGACTGGGGGATACATGCTGGAATAGGTATTAAAAAGCTCTCATGAAGCATTCTGGTGCAAATATACCCACTCGAAGGGTGGAGACAGAAACCCTTATAAGTAGTCAAGTAACCCTTTCATTCAGTAATAAAATTTCCTGTACAACCACCTCAGTGCCTCTGAGGGTGCAAGGCAATGCATGAAGAAGCAGTAAGCACCTGAACCCAATTTCAGCAGGGAAGGAAGCTAAGATGGTTCCTGGTGGTTTGTCGGTATATGATTGGTTGATACATTTGTAGGCATCTCAACCAATCAAAATACTGCATAGTAAAAGCAGGTTTTGCCACAAAAAATCTGTCGGCCACACATCTACAGTTGCTCATGCAATTTAAGAAGCTGGTCATGCACAGTTAGTGATGGTGACAGTACTTGTTCGGTCTGACAGGCCATGTCACAGCCCTCGACCGTCGGTCCCCCGACCGGTGTGCCCCCAACTTCCCCCGGCCCGGTAGCCGAGGCGGGGGTGCGGGGGCTGGGGAGGAAGACCTGTGACCCTGAGCGGTCCATTGTCCCGCCCTTTGTGCCACCTCCACTCGACCCACGGCCAGAACGATGACTTGGCCTGGCCTGGAACAATATCACCCTCCTCATTGCCGAACATCCATGGAAATTTTTTTTTCGCTCTGTTAAATGGCTGCAGGAAATGTCAGTTTAAAGACACCTCACCTGGACGAAACTGCAACCAATTTTCATCCCTTGCTGAGAAGTTTGACTAGTATGAGCCTAAAGGCATATTCGTACAAAGATCATTTTCCTACTGGCAACATATGAAAAATTGATAATTTGAAGAAGGCTACTGATACTAATATTTGCAAACATATATGGAATCTAAAAAGCTGAAATTAGAGAACTGGAATATAGTACTCTACGGAATCTAACTATCGATGACAGCTTAATGTATTCTTACTACAAAAAGGGCACATTACTTTTTCTATAAGCTAAAAGAAAGCTTTATAATAACTTGGGATGGAATACTTTTGGAAAGGTTAAAAAAAAAAAAAAATGGGACCAAGCTATTGTACCTTCCTTTAAATTCATCCTCCTGGATAATTCAATTTCCATACTTTTTCAACAGATACTACAATCTTGATAAAGTATGTATTCAGAGCTTTCCAAGTTTTATAAAATCTAAATGTGCTAAGCATTGAGATGCAATCATTCACAGTGCTCTCTAGTCTAAAAGAGGAGAAAAACTGCCCAAACATTGACAATCATTCCCTATCACACTAACACCCCTAATCTATTAACAAGATGTGCCAAGTGTGATTACTGCCCTACTTCATCTCACATTTACAATTTGCACCACAAATTTCAGCATAATACAGATGTCCTCCTCTACTTCCTTATATCTGTAACTTACAGTAGTCATTTACTCCAACAGACATGGTATGTCAAAATTAGAGTCAAAGAATAAAGGAAATTTACTCTCTACTCTCGACTTAGGTCTGCATCCACTTAATCTCATATTAAGAAAGATTACCTGCATGAGAGACAGCGTTTAAGAAACTTTGGAAAATTCAACACACAATTCTCAGGAAACTATATGAAACTGGAGAGCTATCTGATTAGGAAAATGAATTATAACCCAACAAGGAAAATCAGTCTCCTAAATTTGGATACCACACAGAAATTAACAAACAACCAAATCCAAGTACATCTCATAAATCATGCTTGCTCTCCCTTCTCATACGTCCTGTTTTATTCTATCTAATTTCATTGTTTGCCTGTTTGTGCATCAAGTATCATTTAATTAACTCATGCAAACTGTCAACTTCCTATATCCATTCAATCCACAAGATCATTTCTGAACACCATACAAAACTCTATTTCATCAATTTATTCCTTTTTAAACTTCATGTCTCCTTCTAACTTCTTTAATCATCACTTCAACCATATTCCTACAAATGCATCCTCTTCTCATAAACCTGCTCTACTTCAACCCTTCCAGCCAACTGTCTAGTCCAAGCCAATTTTTCACAGACACAAGTAAATGAAGGCTACATAACTTCCAAATGACCTTGACACATTGCAAATTTTACTTTAAACTTTAAATTATCTCCCACAATTTGTCTGTTATAAACAATTCAAAATTTTTTTCGTTTCATCAGTATTATTGAATGTATATCAGACTTTTTATTCCCTTTATCTTCTGTCCACTAAAATGATAGTTACATTTCCATCCTTATCTCTCCAGTATAGGAGTCTTGCTTTTATATGCATTCACATCCAGTTTTACCTTTTTGTATATTCTTTCATAGACTATAAAATGTCTGAACCTTTGGTACTGTCTTTTAACAACAGGGTTGTCATATACGTTAACCACAATGTTGAGTTTCTAAATGTAACCACTACTTTTACTAATGTCATAGACCCTCCCTACATCATCACTGCACACAGTGAAAAAGCATGCTAAAATACCCTTGCCTAATGCCATCTCTGAACTCCATTTTGTAAACAAATCCTCTACCATCTATCAATATGAGCTCTGCTATTCTGCCTACCTGTACTGTGTATGTCCCTTCCTGCATGTAAAGCAGGAAAGTGCAAGAAAAATATCTCCCAAGTTTTGTTACTGACTACCTCCACACCTTCAAGTGTTGAAGAATGCAACAGCAACAATCAAAACATTTGCAAAATATAATAATGATAATAAAATAAACCATATAAATATATGAATAAAAAAATATGCATGCTGGAATAGCTAATATATAAATGAAGCAGCTGCCAAGTGCTTGCACTCAAATGAACAGCAATACATGTAAAAAGAATGAAAGCTGCCTCTGTAAGTATACAAAGGGAAAAGTAGACATAGGAAAGCAAGAAAAGAGAAAATATTGGAAATATGCAATAGGAAGTAATAAAAACTGAGATATCAGAAATACAAATCCTTAAGGAAGAGTGTTAAAGTATGGTCATGTGTGGCAAATCACCATATGGTTGCAATGAGAATGTGGCTCAAAATATATCATACAGAAAGGATGTACTGTGAATGTGGGCACCATATGCAAAGAAAATCTATTTTGATGAGAATGAGAGAATTTTTTTCTGCTTGAGGAAACATCATTTACATCATGGTCCATTCATCTGTCCACAAACCATCATGTTGACACCTAAAAACAGAAAAATTAATAAGTTATGTAACCTACACGGTTAAGAAATCATGAAAGATTATTTTTCATATTCATTCTTGTAGAGTAAATGCATCAATCTTTCATGGTTATTCTCCTAAAGTGCTACCAGGAAGCACTACATGCACTCCTGCTCCAACTCAAACTGCTAAAAGAGTCATCTTTAGGCCACCAATTTCAATACCATACACATGACAATGTGATACATCCTTTCACAGAAACAGAAACAGAAAAAGATCACTACACTCTTTTAGGTATAGAAAATTCTCATATCTCATCACTGCTCTACTATGACAGGCTCTTCCTTAACAGGGAGGATGATATACTCTATGCCAACATGACAAACTTTTTCTCAAAACTTCTATTTTCTCTCTTTGCATGGTATGTATTACATCAAAGAAATTCAACTATGCTCAATAAAATTCATCATTCAAATTAAATGATCATTAGTTAAATGCCTAATTTTTCTCAGTCCCAATATTTCACCAATATAATCAGAATAAATCCAAGACAAGAAATATACGTAATCAAAATTTATTCATTCACATTTTATCTAAAGAGAATAAAGAAACACAAAAGGATGCCTTAAGCATACACCTATATGCAAGGCCATAATCTATGTCCATAATATATTACAGCATCATGATCCCTGAAATAATGTGAACATATCAGACAGTACTAGCTAGAAATGAGTGTCTCATCAATATTGCTGGACTGGAGAAAAATTTGGTACTTCAAATCACCATGAAATTAAATTTGCAACAGCTTTCAAGATTGCCTATAATATAACATAAGCCAATACAAAGAAAAAATACCAGATACTAGAATTGTAAGTTTTAATGATTTATGCCTTGCTCCTGACAGGATAGGCTAGGACGACATTGTCAATGGAAGCAATATAGATGCAACTTGAATAAGTTCAAAAAGACATTCAAAGTAGTCGAGGGAACATATGAGAATACACAATTGATGGTAATATCCCAGAACTATGCCAGAATGGCTGAACAATGAAATAGAGAACAACCTATTGCCCTGGGAGAGAGGGGGGAAGGAAATTAAAGAGAGCAATAATGATCAAGATAGAGAAGATAACATAAATCTGTGTAGAAAAACAAAAATCAACTTTATAGATGTCAGATGTCAATACAGTGTGTCTATTGCAGGAAACAGATAAAGAAACCCTGAAGAATTTCAGTTAAGGTTTATTCTTAAGTAAACTGGTTCATTACTTCTGGAAAAATTGGTGACTTGGTTCATAACAAAAAAGCTATAGCAAAGACAGTATATCAATTTCTTTTTATCCATATTCATCAGAGATGACACAATTTGTGCTCCAAAGCCAGTCCTATTTCTAGTAAAGGATAACACTTTACAGCAACTGACATAAGGAATCAAGACATACCATCAACATTAAAAGTAATGAAAGGAAAACAGCTGATCCTGACAAGTTTTATCTGAGAGAACAATGAGAGAAGCCAAACATGAGATTGTGAACCCAATCATTATCGCAATAATTGCAGCATGCTAATCTGCTTAAAAAAAAATGTATAATGTGAATCAGTTTCCTGAGTCAGAAAAAAGCAAAAGAAATGTGAGACAAAATTAGTGAGAAAGAGTTGGTGATGAGAACGATCTTAGAGCAACACATCCTCACAACCAGTCCCCCTCAGCTGGTATGTAAATGTTTATGGTAATTATCAATTCATGACTGTATTTGGCTTTAAACCATCATTTTCTACATGCATTTGTTCTTAAAAGTTTTCCCTATCATACTATATACACTAAACACTAAACATAAGAACAACTTCACAATTATGAAATGAGTTTGTTGAGATGAGCGCTACCTACTGAGTGCAAAAGTTTACAATATTTTCTTAGTATTAAATGACATTTGACAAGCATTTGTTCATAAAAGATTGCTCTAAATTACTGTGTGCACCAAACAGTAAATATCATAACATGATCATCAATGTAAAGTGAATGTAATGAGGTGCATGGAACCTATAGTGCTTAAATGTTTAAGACAATGCTCAATTTGGGATTCTGTTTAAGGTCTTACACTGAACTTTTACAAGTATTTGTTCAAAAATTATCATTCTATAATATAAATACCCCTAATCGTAAATATTATAATAACCACCATTACTTTGTGAGGTTGTCAAAATGAGTGCTGCTCCTAGTGTATATATGTCTCTGATAATCAGTTTGTGGTGCTATTTAAGTCTTATATTGCATTTTTTCACAAATGATCGCTGTTTAATAGTCCATTCATCAAACAGAAAATACAAGAACAACTTAACCATTACTAAGTGAGTTTGTTGAGATGCTTGCTAATGCTAGCTTAAAATCGTCGTCAAAATGTGACATTGTTTTAGATTCTACACTGCCATTTTTTAAAGGCAATTGTTCATAAATGACTGCTCTAAAATTTCATGTACATTATATAATATTTCATAATGACACGAGGTGGTGTGCAAAGTGAGAGGGTTAGGGAAAATGATTTGGTAAACAGAGAAGAGGTAGTAAAAGCTTTGCGGAAGATGAAAGCCGGCAAGGCAGCAGGTTTGGATGGTATTGCAGTGGAATTTATTAAAGAAGGGGATGACTGTATTGTTGACTGGTTGGTAAGGATATTTAATGTATGTATGACTCATGGTGAGGTGACTGAGGATTGGCGGAATGCGTGCATAGTGCCATTGTACAAAGGCAAAAGGGATAAGAGTGAGTGCTCAAATTACAGAGGTATAAGTTTGCTGAGTATTCCTGGTAAATTATATAGGAGGGTATTGATTGAGAGGGTGAGGGCATGTACAGAGCATCAGATTGGGGAAGAGCAGTGTGGTTTCAGAAGTGGTAGAGGATGTGTGGATCAGGTGTTTGCTTTGAAGAATGTATGTGAGAAATACTTAGAAAAGCAAATGGATTTGTATGTAGCATTTATGGATCTGGAGAAGGCATATGATAGAGTTGATAGAGATGCTCTGTGGAAGGTATCAAGAATATATGGTGTGGGAGGAAAGTTGTTAGAAGCAGTGAAAAGTTTTTATCGTGGATGTAAGGCATGTGTACGTGTAGGAAGAGAGGAAAGTGATTGGTTCTCAGTGAATGTAGGTTTGCGGCAGGGGTGTGTGATGTCTCCATGGTTGTTTAATTTATTTATGGATGGGGTTGTTAGGGAGGTGAATGCAAGAGTTTTGGAAAGAGGGGCAAGTATGAAGTCTGTTGTGGATGAGAGAGCTTGGGAAGTGAGTCAGTTGTTGTTCGCTGATGATACAGCGCTGGTGGCTCATTCATGTGAGAAACTGCAGAGGCTGGTGACTGAGTTTGGTAAAGTGTGTGAAAGAAGAAAGTTAAGGGTAAATGTGAATAAGAGCAAGGTTATTAGGTACAGTAGGGTTGAGGGTCAAGTCAATTGGGAGGTAAGTTTGAATGGAGAAAAACTGGAGGAAGTAAAGTGTTTTAGATATCTGGGAGTGGATCTGGCAGCGGATGGAACCATGGAAGCGGAAGTGAATCATAGGGTGGGGGAGGGGGCGAAAATCCTGGGAGCCTTGAAGAATGTGTGGAAGTCGAGAACATTATCTCGGAAAGCAAAAATGGGTATGTTTGAAGGAATAGTGGTTCCAACAATGTTGTATGGTTGCGAGGCATGGGCTATGGATAGAGTTGTGCGCAGGAGGGTGGATGTGCTGGAAATGAGATGTTTGAGGACAATGTGTGGTGTGAGGTGGTTTGATCGAGTAAGTAATGTAAGGGTGCGAGAGATGTGTGGAAATAAAAAGAGCGTGGTTGAGAGAGCAGAAGAGGGTGTTTTGAAATGGTTTGGGCACATGGAGAGAATGAGTGAGGAAAGATTGACCAAGAGGATATATGTGTCGGAGGTGGAGGGAACGAGGAGAAGTGGGAGACCAAATTGGAGGTGGAAAGATGGAGTGAAAAAGATTTTGTATGATCGGGGCCTGAAAATGCAGGAGGGTGAAAGGCAGGCAAGGAATAGAGTGAATTGGATCGATGTGGTATACCAGGGTTGATGTGCTGTCAGTGGATTGAATCAGGGCATGTGAAGCGTCTGGGGTAAACCATGGAAAGTTGTGTGGGGCCTGGATGTGGAAAGGGAGCTGTGGCTTCGAGCATTATTGCGTGACAGCTGGAGACTGAGTGTGAACGAATAGGGCCTTTGTTGTCTTTTCCTAGTGCTAACTCGCACACATGAGGGGGGAGGGGGATGGTATTCCATGTGTGGCAAGGTGGCGATGGGAATGAATAGGGGCAGACAGTGTGAATTGTGTGCATGGGTATATATGTATGTGTCTGTGTGTGTATATATATGTGTACATTGAGATGTATAGGTATGTATATTTGCGTGTGTGGGCGTGTGTGTGTGTACATTGTGTATGGGGGTGGGTTGGGCCATTTCTTTTGTCTGTTTCCTTGCGCTACCTCGCAAACGCGGGAGACAGCGACAAAGCAAAATAAAAATAAAATAAAAAAAAAAATGACGCTAATACAAAGTGTGTTTGACGAGATTTGAGCAACCACTTGTGTGTAAATGTTAAATGTAACTGCCAATCTAAAATACTGTTTTAAGGTCTTGTATTGTTATTTACAAGGATGTGTTCAAACTAATTGCTTTAAAATCTCACATACACAAAACTGTAAATATCATAATGATGTTACCATTATAAAATGAGTTTGTTGAGATGCATAGGCAAGGTCCTATAGCAAAAATGGAGGTAAGAAGGGCAATAATAAGGCTGAGGGTAGGAAAGACACCTGGAGTGAATGGAATTATAGCTGAAATGCTGAAGTATGGAGAAGAAAGTGTGATAGAGTGGATCCATCTTATATGTAAACAGAAGGCTGTGCCTAAGGATTGGGTGAAAGCTAATATCGTTCCTTTATACAAAGGAAAAGGATGTGTGTAGCAATTACAGGGGAATAAATCTAAGTATACCAGGAAAAGTGTAAGGAAGAATATTAACTGACAGAGTGGTGGAAGTGACTGAATGCAGAATAAGTGAAGAGCAAGGGGGTTTTAGGAAAGGTAGGGGATGTGTGGATCAGATTTTTGTAGTAAAGATGACTGGAGAGAGTGTACGATAGAGTTGAGTGGAATACTTTATGGGATGTGTTGAGGATATATGGTACAAGGGGACAACTGTTGGATGGTGTGAAAGCTTTCTATAGCGGAGAAAATACATGTGCAAGAGAGGTTGGAGAGCTTAACGAAAGTTTTTGGATAAATGTAGGTGTGAGGCAGGGCTGTGTGATGTCACCATGACTTTTTAATATATATATATGGATGGAGTGATAAGAGAGATGAAAGCAAAACTAGGGAACAGGATGCAGAGATAGAGTGTGGCAGTGAGATATGCTGGCAAGTGGAAAGCCTGTTTGCAGATGACACTATTGTTTACTGAGAGTGAAGAGGAGCTGCAGAAGGTTGTGAGTGTGTATTATGATGTGCATAAGCATAGGCGACTGAAGGTAATGCAAGTAAAAGTAAAGTAATGGTGTTCAAAAGGAAAAGACTGAAAGTATAGATTTTGTAAAACCACAAAGAGTTAAATAAGAAAGTGTACTAAACTGTGTTTTGTATATGGGGAAAAAAGACTGGAAGTGAGAGAATTTAAGTATCTGGGAGCTGTCTTGGGTAAGTATGGTGGTATGGAAGGAGGGATAAGGGAGAGAACAGTACATGGTAGAAGAGTCATTGGGTCCCTTAATAGAATAATGAAAGGTAGAGGTGTAAGTATGGAAGTGATGAGAGGATTAAGGGACAGCATAGTCCTCCTAACCCTGACCTATGCAGCCAAAACACGGATGTAGAATGAGTCACAGAAGTCAAGAATCCAGGCTGTGGAAATAAGATATTTGAGAAAAGCATGTGGTGTGACTAGATGGAATGAAGAAAGAAATGAAAGGGTGTAAGAGAGATGTGGTATGGCAGGGAATGTAAATGGTGGAGTGGGTGAAGCATAATACTTTGAGGGGGTTTCAGCAAGAGGAAAGAATCCAAGACTGGGAGTTTACAAGGGAGTATATGATTGTACAATTAAAGGGGTTGATGTGAGTGAAAGACCACCTGTGACATGGGCAAATAGGGTGGAAGAATACTGAAGGGAGAGAAACAGTGAAAGAATGCGTGGAATGGTGTATGTGAGGGAGGCATGTAAGAGCAAGGATACGTGGAGACTTTTGCCATGGCCACCCCTTAATGGGAGTTCCCGGAGGGTATGGGCATCAGAGATATAGATGGATAGATAGCCTTGTAACAGTCAGATGTAAAAAGTCATGTATCATTTGGATTAGTCTTGGGACCAGTTCTCTTTCTCTTTTATGTTCATAAGAAAATCTGCTATGCTTTAAGATGTCAATATTTGCAGATGATACTAAGCTGTTAATCAAAGCTACAACAGAAACTGAGCCTCTACAGCTACAAGTTGACAATGACACACTAACAGACTGGGCTCATAGGTTGTATGTAAATTCTAATAACAATAAATGTAAAGTTTTACATAAAGGCAGTAAAAAGAGAAATATAAGCTACTGCATGAACTCTCTTAGCCTACAAAATGTATATGAGGGGAAAAACTTATGTGTAATAATCTCTTATGACCTATAGCCATATAAACAGAATGAAGCAGCAGCAAAAAAGGCAAACAAAATTTTTGGCACTACAGGTAAGGCACCCTAATCTATGTCCAAGAAATTACTCCCCATTCCCTACAATTCAGTGGCATTCAATTTTGGTCATCCTGCATGAAAAAAGGTACAGGCAGAATACAGTAAAGTGGCAAGCTGCAATGATAATTTACAAACTGAGAAACAATTCCTATGAGATCTAGAATAGATGACCTACACTTAACTTACAAAATTTCAAAAAGGTATTCAAAAATTTTCAAGGGCTTTTACCATCTTGATCTCAACAGCTGCTTAAGGCTAAATCAGTCTGATTTTCCTTGGCAAAATGGATAAAAAGTTGAAGGCAAATGTTGTACACTGAATGAGGCATTAAAGTGCTTTTTCTTCAACAGGAGTGTTAACATACATATGAAAGTAATACTTTTTATGTATATTCTTAAAAGATGTAACAGATATCTTCCTTAAGTCAACAACTCATATTAGGTGCTCTATGTTTGTCATCACTTCCATTATCATATACAACACTGAAAGGATCCAATGGCCTTTTTCTAATAGTATTCCTTTGCATTCATTCAACTTGCAAACAAACCACAATAAGGTTCAATGAAAATCGTACTTTTCTTTTTTCACATTTGTTTGCAGCTTCTCATGTAGCATGATAGTGCCAGGAATAAAGACTGGCATAATTTGCTCACATCCATTTTCTAGTTGTCTTGTATAGTGCCACAAAATCAAGAGCCCCTTATCCATAGCCAAGCACCAGGAACCTTTCTGTGTTTCCCCTGACTGCTTCTTATGCTTTGGTTTAGCCCACTGGTAACATACTAACCCACCCCACATTCCACTTTGTGCCACTTTGCTCTATCATGTCCATGCCTCACAACCTCTCTGCATGCTTGGATTACACCTGACTGGACTTTCTATCTTAATACAGGAGTGTCTATCTCCAATTAATTATACTGTGAAAGAGATGTATATACTATAAAACTTTAACAGTGACTTTGTGAACCAGTAACTCAGGGATAGTCTCTTGAGAGGCCTACATTGGAAATGTTGGAACTGTGGTTGGCTTAGTGTAAACACCTTGACACTGACATATTCTCTGACCCTCCAACCAGTGAAAATGTAAACTAGTGATTCAATTACAACTTACTTGAGAGTCAGATTTGTGATTGCTTACTGGAAACACCAAGACACTGACAGATACCTGCATGAGCACCATACAACTAAGACTAACCTCCACTAACTGATATCCATCACCACAACCACCTTGTACCAACCAGTGATCGTAAAGATACAAGAACTGTCCTATACCTACTACTGAAAATGAAAACAATCCATGAACAAGTGCACAGCTCAGCAAGCAAACAGCTTAGTATTCTCACAGTTATGTGGATGTCATTTATTAAATTACAGTGAAACAACCAGTGTGAAAACAATGATTACTTATTGTTCAGCATCAAATACATGTATGTGTATGTCATCTATTATATTACAGTGAAACAACCAGTGAAACAACCAATGTGAAAACAACCATTACTTAATGTTCAGCAGTAAATACATTATGTATATCAACACAGTATTACTGCCATGCAACAAGTATGTAACTTTACATCACTTAATGCTCACAATTAAACACGTAATGTATGCCAACACAATACTACCACAATTCAACCATCACGTAACCATACATCAATTTCTGTTAAACAAATTACAACTAAAAGAGTAACGAGGTAAACCATAAAATTTTGTCTGTATAACTTCCTGTACTATGTAAATATAATTCACTCAAGTCCTTATCCAAATTAGAATTATCTAGCCCCCTCATGATGTTTAGCTCTTTTGTGATTATTTAACTAGTTACTCTTATGATCCCCTATTATGTAATTCCTCAGCTATATATTTTCAGCTAAATGGCTGTCTGAAGTCAGTAAACCAGTTTGTTCTTTATTTTTTTTTTTTTTTATACCTCGTCGCTGTCTCCCGCGTTTGCGAGGTAGCGCAAGGAAACAGACGAAAGAAATGGCCCAACCCCCCCATACACATGTACATACACACGTCCACACACGCAAATATACATACCTACACAGCTTTCCATGGTTTACCCCGGACGCTTCACATGCCTTGATTCAATCCACTGACAGCACGTCAACCCCTGTATACCACATCGCTCCAATTCACTCTATTCCTTGCCCTCCTTTCACCCTCCTGCATGTTCAGGCCCCGATCACACAAAATCCTTTTCACTCCATCTTTCCACCTCCAATTTGGTCTCCCTCTTCTCCTCGTTCCCTCCACCTCCGACACATATATCCTCTTGGTCAATCTTTCCTCACTCATTCTCTCCATGTGCCCAAACCATTTCAAAACACCCTCTTCTGCTCTCTCAACCACGCTCTTTTTATTTCCACACATCTCTCTTACCCTTTCGTTACTTACTCGATCAAACCACCTCACACCACACACTGTCCTCAAACATATCATTTCCAGCACATCCATCCTCCTGCGCACAACTCTATCCATAGCCCACGCCTCGCAACCATACAACATTGTTGGAACCACTATTCCTTCAAACATACCCATTTTTGCTTTCCGGGATAATGTTCTCGACTTCCACACATTTTTCAAGGCTCCCAAAATTTTCGCCCCCTCCCCCACCCTATGATCCACTTCCGCTTCCATGGTTCCATCCGCTGACAGATCCACTCCCAGATATCTAAAACACTTCACTTCCTCCAGTTTTTCTCCATTCAAACTCACCTCCCAACTGACTTGACCCTCAACCCTACTGTACCTAATAACCTTGCTCTTATTCACATTTACTCTTTGTTCTTTATCTATTCATATAATCTATGTTAAGGCTCCAAACCATCAAAGCATCTGTCTCTTCATTCTTCCATCTCAATTTCAGTTTCCCCCTTCTCCAGGTCCTTAATACATATATTTTTCTTAATCAGCAACACATTATAACATTCATAATGACATATCTTTCACTTCCTTTGTCATACTGTCATTGTGAATTCATGACTGTTAGTGCCCAACATAAACAATGCTGTCAGCATTGGGGTCTCATCTCTAAGCTCCCCTCTTTTGGCTTCCCTCCCTCACCTTGCCCCTTCATATCTAGCTTCCTCTCTGGCCAATCTATCTCTGTGGTTGTTGATGGATCAGCCTCCCTCCTTTTTTCCATCAACAGTGGTGTCCCTCAAGGGTCTGTCCTGTCCCCTCCACTTTTCCTCCTTTTTTTCAACAATTTCCTCTCCTTCACAAACAATCCTATGCACTCATATGCTGATGACTCAACACTGCATTCATCCACATCCTTCAATTCTGCTCTTTCTTTTTTCACTTGATCTGCATCTTGTCTTGAAACAGCTTCCTCAGTAAACTCAGACTTGGGCAGGATATCTCAGTGGGGTGGACAAAATCTTGTTAAATTTAATGTCTCAAAGACCCATTTTCTACCTATCTCTCTATTGAAAACTCACAATTCTCATCTCTCCTTTGATGGTTCTGTAATTCCACCTCTTGACTCAATGAACATACTTGGTACTACTGTAATATCTACTCTTTCTTGGACACCCCACATTATAGGAAGAGCTAGGTTTGCCTTTAATATCTTAACTGGGTGTCCTGTTTACATGTCAAAACTTTTTTCTAAAAAGTTGCTCCATTTATACAAGGGAATGATTCGTCCTTGTATGGAGTACTACTCTCACATTTCAGGAGGTTCTAGCTCTGTATCCTGACTTGACAGAGTCGAGAAAAAGCAGTCCGACTTATGAACTGTCCCAGGATAACTTCCAAACTTGATCCCCTTGCCCTATGCCACAATGTTGATTCACTTTCCCCTCTTCTATAGGTATTCTATAATTTTTGTTCCCAAGGGCTAGCTGCATGTGTGCCCCCGCCATTAGCTAAAATACACAATAATTGGCAAGCTGCTGCATTACATGATTACTGTGTGGCCATCGGCAACTCAAGGGTGGGCTGCTTCGACAACTGCTTCTTTCCCTACACATCAAAGCTTTGGACCTCTCTACCTTCTCATGTCTTTCCCAATAACTATGACTTAGCGCATTTCAAAATACAGGTCTTTCACATCATCAAAAATTCATAAATACTTTCCCTTGTCTTTCCTTTTTCCACTTCATAATTGTCTCTTTATTTCAATTAAGGCCTGGCCTTGATGTGGACTTTTGTCCGTGACTGGAGCCTTCAACATAAAAAAAAAAATAATAATAAATGTAAATACATAGCTTTCACTCTGTTCTCCAGCATCTCCATTTTAAGGAAAACTCCAAATTCTCAGGAAATTCGAAACACCCTCAGAAGCCTTTTATAGGAAACTGATATTTTGGAATCAGGCGAACTGATGAGGCAATATGGAGGTGGCCATGATTAGGATCCACTGTACAAGATTAATACCAATATTCTATTCTGGATGTGATATGAGTGAGGCCTTTCTTCATCTGTAAAAAGCACTACCTCATTAACATGGGAAATGGCAATTAAGAAAAACTTTACTCTTTATACAAAACTGGATAAACAGCAAATTACTTTGTCTAATATGAGAACATTTTCTAACAGATCTGAACTCTTAAGTGGCAGATATCATCTAAAATAAAGCTCATCAAATGCACAAATAAAAAAAAAAAAGATTTTTCCCTTTAAAATATCTCTATTGTAAGTCAAAAATATTATACTTTCCCCCATAATGGTGTAACAGGGTGCTGAGTTGACAGGAGAGGGCCCAGGCGGTAGCACAGATGCTCCTTCTTTAAGTATGTAATGACTATGGATTTTTCCTTCGTAAGATTAAAGTCTGTACACATCTAAACACCACACAATCTTATGGGTTTTTTCCTGAAGTGATTTTACACAATTAAAAAAATATTTACAACTTATCTCTGTATTCACATATCATTAACAAGCACAGAACATTACTTACATCAAAAAAAGAAAAAAATATTCCTATTCTCATCAAAATCAAAGAACACTGATACAAGGAAAATTAGTTTCTTTTATCATAAAATTGTCTACTACAGCAGTCATGTAAATCAGACTTCTAACCAAGAAGATGCAATTACACTCATTGATAATTTAAGGGTTATTGTGATGTGTGATACTTTTCAGTTGTGTTGTTAAGTTTCACATGACATCTTTGGACAAGAGATGAAATAATACACCAACTATGAATTTGAACAGAAAAAAATCAGAACATCAAATGATGTTGGCCACTGCTCCCCCCAAAAAAAATCAACTGATATTGGCTGCTGATTAAGTGTTAACACACCAGAATGATAATCTACAAGAAAACAAATAAACCAATGAAACAATTACAGAGAAGTTGGTCACGAGTGTTTTTGTATCCTTCACATTGTCTACATTGGTCATCATGCAAAGTATGTCCTGCAGTATACTGTCAAGTCCACTGAGTTTAAGCTGACTACATATCCTAATACTGAATATATGTGTAAACTCCAATGTACTTTTTAACACAAATGTATTCTTTCATGATAAATCTTAGTCTGCCAAAAAGAAGTGCTTTCTTCAGAATCAATACAGCTCTTAAATAAAACTAAAGAAAGAAAAATAACTTTTCTTTAGGAATGACAGTTCCCTAGCTTTTATATATTATGAATTTGAATCATCTATACACCAACATGAGTATAAGAAATGATTAAGAGTTGAAAGCTTCTCTTTCACTAATGTAAATACAAGTGATACTCAAGAGCAAATGTAACATCTCAACCTCATATGGTATATACTGTACCATAATGAAGGTCTGAAAACCTGAGCTGTTCCTAGTGCCTAAACCTACTATATAAAAATAGAACTATAAGCTTTTGAACAACTGTTAAAAGTTTATTAGTTATACAACATGATGTTCAAATGATTTCCTTTCCCCAGTTTCAATCCATTTTAGAAAATTTATGGCTTCCAGGTAAATATCTTTAAGGTTAAATTTTCTTTCGAGATATCATTACCTTTCAAACGGATTTTCAATTTAGGATGTTGATTGTTCTAAAGGATAAAAGTCCCTGAAACCGAAACCGTGGTAACCAGTACTTATTTCATGAACACTGGTTCCATACAAAGAATAATTTCTTGACAGACCTCTCATTTCTTCAGCCAAGCTTCACTACAGGTGCAACTAAAGAGAATAAAGGAAGTTACCAGTCCTTGTCCAAGCAAAAGTCATCAAAATAACTGATGTTCAAATTCAATACGTCTCTGTGGCTTTAGTTTGAGAAAATTTTTCATACTAACATAAGTCTTCATTTGTGGGCAATCATAAAAATATACATACAATCTAATACTCCAAAACTTGCTTGCTCATATACTAGCAACACATACAATATTCCACTTGTATGTTTTGAATCATAACAAGCTTGACCACATGTGGAAAACTATTGTTATTATGGTGAAATCAGCCCTTTATATGTTATGCAAAGGAAAGAGTGAATTGGAGCTATGAGGTATACAGGGGAACGACATGCTGTCAAAGGAATGAACCAAAGTATGTGAAGCAGCTGGGAGACCAGGGAAAAGTCTGCAGTATCTGATTGTGTATAGGGGGCTATGGTTTTGATGCATTACACATGACAAGTAGAGAATGCATGTGAAAGACTGAGATCTGTCTTTGTCTGTTCCTAGTGCTATCTTACAAATACAGAAAATGGTGAACAAGTATCAAAAATACATATGGACCTCCATGGTGTTGCAATTAGCATTCATGACCATAAAGCATTCAAGGGCCCCCAAGGGTTAAGCGCATAAGTCTGAATACTGGTTACGGCTGTCAGCCTACACTCAACCCAGCTGTTCATCCACACCCAGGAGTTGGTCAATAAAATGGGAACCTGGCTCGGAGGTTTGTGTCAAGTAAGTAATGAAAGATTAAGAGAGATGTGTGGAAATAAAGTGTGGTTGAGAGAGCAGAAGAGGGTGTGTTGAAATGGCTTGGACATATGGAAAGAATGAGTGAGGAAACACTGAAAAAGAGAATATATGTGTCAGAGGTGGAGGGAACAAGAAGTGGGAGACCAAATTGGAGGTGGAAGGATGGAGTGGAAAAGATTTTGAGCGACTGGGGCCTGAACATACAGGAAGGCGAATCAAGGAATAGTGACCTGGAACGATGTGGTATGGCAGGGTCAACATGTTGTCAATGGACTGAACCAGGGTATGTGAAGTGTCTGGGGTAAACAATGGAAAGTTTTGTGGGGCCTGGATGTGAAAAGGGAGCTGTGGTTTCGGTGCATTATTACATGACAGCTAGAGACTGAGTGTGAACGAATGGGGCCTTTGTTGTCTTTTCCTAGCGCTACCTCGCACACATGAGGGGGAGGGGGTTGTTGTTTCATGTGTGGCAAGGTGGCAAAGAGGAATGAATAAAGGCAGACAGAATTAATTATGTAAATGTGTATATATGTATATGATATGTCTGTGTGTGTATATATATGTATACGTTGAGATGTATAGGTATGTATATTTACGTGTGTGGACGTGTATGTATATACATGTGTATGTGGGTGGGTTGGGCCATTCTTTCATCTGTTTCCTTGCGCTGCCTCGCTAACGCGGGAGACAGTGACAAAGCAAAATAATAATAATAATAATAGAATAAATAATAATAATAATAATAATAATAATATATGGAACCATGGAAGCGGAAGTGAATCATAGGGTGGGGGAGGGGGCGAAAATCCTGGGAGCCTTGAAGAATGTGTGGAAGTCGAGAACATTATCTCTTGATCGAGTAAGTAACGTAAGGGTAAGAGAGATGTGTGGAAATAAAAAGAGCGTGGTTGAGAGAGCAGAAGAGGGTGTTTTGAAATGGTTTGGGCACATGGAGAGAATGAGTGAGGAAAGATTGACCAAGAGGATATATGTGTCGGAGGTGGAGGGAACGAGGTGGAAAGATGGAGTGAAAAAGATTTTGTGTGATCGGGGCCTGAACATGCAGGAGGGTGAAAGGAGGGCAAGGAATAGAGTGAATTGGAGCGATGTGGTATACCGGGGTTGACGTGCTGTCAGTGGATTGAATCAAGGCATGTGAAGCGTCTGGGGTAAACCATGGAAAGCTGTGTAGGTATGTATATTTGCGTGTGTGGACGTATGTATATACATGTGTATGGGGGTGGGTTGGGCCATTTCTTTCGTCTGTTTCCTTGCGCTACCTCGCAAACACGGGAGACAGCGACAAAGCAAAAAAAAAAAAAAAAAAAAAAAAAAAAAAAAAAAAAAATATATATATATATATATATATATATATATATATATATATATATATATATATATTGGGGTTGTTAGGGAGGTGAATGCAAGAGTTTTGGAAAGAGGGGCAAGTATGAAGTCTGTTGTGGATGAGAGAGCTTGGGAAGTGAGTCAGTTGTTGTTTGCTGATGATACAGCGCTGGTGGCTCATTCATGTGAGAAACTGCAGAAGCTGGTGACTGAGTCTGGTAAAGTGTGTGAAAGAAGAAAGTTAAGAGTAAATGTGAATAAGAGCAAGGTTATTAGGTACAGTAGGGTTGAGGGTCAAGTCAATTGGGAGGTAAGTTTGAATGGAGAAAAACTGGAGGAAGTAAAGTGCTTTAGATATCTGAGAGTGGATCTGGCAGCAGATGGAACCATGGAAGCGGAAGTGGATCATAGGGTGGGGAGGGGGCGAAAATCCTGGGAGCCTTGAAGAATGTGTGGAAGTCGAGAACATTATCTCGGAAAGCAAAAATGGGTATGTTTGAAGGAATAGTGGTTCCAACAATTTTGTATGGTTGCGAGGCGTGGGCTATGGATAGAGTTGTGCGCAGGAGGGTGGATGTGCTGGAAATGAGATGTTTGAGGACAATGTGTGGTGTGAGGTGGTTTGATCGAGTAAGTAACGTAAGGGTAAGAGAGATGTGTGGAAATAAAAAGAGCGTGGTTGAGAGAGCAGAAGAGGGTGTTTTGAAATGGTTTGGGCACATGGAGAGAATGAATGAGGAAAGATTGACCAAGAGGATATATGTGTCGGAGGTGGAGGGAACGAGGAGAAGTGGGAGACCAAATTGGAGGTGGAAAGATAGAGTGAAAAAGATTTTGTGTGATCGGGGCCTGAACATGCTGGAGGGTGAAAGGAGGGCAAGGAATAGAGTGAATTGGATCGATGTGGTATACCAGGGTTGACGTGCTGTCAGTGGATTGAATCAGGTCATGTGAAGCGTCTGCGGTAAACCATGGAAAGCTGTGTAGGTATGTACATTTGTGTGTGTGGACGTGTATGTATATACATGTGTATGGGGGTGGGTTGGGCCATTTCTTTCGTCCGTTTCCTTGCGCTACCTCGCAAACGCGGGAGACAGCGACAAAGCAAAAAAAAAAAAAGTAAAAAATATATATATATATATATATATATATATATATATATATATATATATATATATATATATATGTGTGTGTGTGTGTGTGTGTGTGTGTATGTGAGTGGATGGGCCATTCTTCGTCTGTTTCCTGGCACTACCTTACTGACGCGGGAAACAGTGATTATGTTGGGAAACAATGATTATGTATTTTTTTTTTTTTTTGCTTTGTCGCTGTCTCCCGCGTTTGCGAGGTAGCGCAAGGAAACAGACGAAAGAAATGGCCCAACCCACCCCCATACACATGCCTTGATTCAATCCACTGACAGCACGTCAACCCCGGTATACCACATCGCTCCAGTTCACTCTATTCTTTGCCCTCCTTTCACCCTCCTGCATGTTCAGGCCCCGATCACACAAAATCTTTTTCACTCCATCTTTCCACCTCCAATTTGGTCTCCCTCTTCTCCTCATTCCCTCCACCTCCAACACATATATCCTCTTGGTCAATCTTTCCTCACTCATTCTCTCCATGTGACCAAACTATTTCAAAACACCCTCTTCTGCTCTCTCAACCACGCTCTTTTTATTTCCACACATCTCTATTACCCTTACGTTACTCACTCGATCAAACCACCTCACACCACACATTGTCCTCAAACAACTCATTTCCAGCACATCCATCCTCCTGCGCACAACTCTATCCATAGTCCACGCCTCGCAACCATACAACATTGTTGGAACCACTATTCCTTCAAACATACCCATTTTTGCTTTCTGAGATAATGTTCTCGACTTCCACACATTCTTCAAGGCTCCCAGAATTTTCGCCCCCTCCCCCACCCTATGATCCACTTCCGCTTCCATGGTTCCATCCGCTGCCGGATCCACTCCCAGATATCTAAAACACTTCACTTCCTCCAGTTTTTCTCCATTCAAACTCACCTCCCAATTGAATTGACCCTCAACCCTACTGTACCTAATAACCTTGCTCTTATTCACATTTACTCTTAACTTTCTTCTTTCACACACTTTACCAAACTCAGTCACCAGCTTCTGCAGTTTCTCACATGAATCAGCCACCAGCGCTGTATCATCAGCGAACAACAACTGACTCACTTCCCAAGCTCTCTCATCCCCAACAGACTTCATACTTGCCCCTCTTTCCAAAACTCTTGCATTCACCTCCCTAACAACCCCATCCATAAACAAATTAAACAACCATGGAGACATCACACACCCCTGCCACAAACCTACATTCACTGAGAACCAATCACTTTCCTCTCTTCCTACACGTACACATGCCTTACATCCTCGATAAAAACTTTTCACTGCTTCTAACAACTTTCCTCCCACACCATATATTCTTAATACCTTCCACAGAGCATCTCTATCAACTCTATCATATGCCTTCTCCAGATCCATAAATGCTACATACAATTCCATGATTATGTATAATAACAATAATAATGTGGAGAGAGAGAGAGAGAGAGAGAGAGAGAGAGAGAGAGAGAGAGAGAGAGAGAGAGAGAGAGAGAGAGAGAGAGAGAGAGAGAGAGAGAGAGAGAGAGAGAGAGAGAGAGAGAGAGAGAGAGAGAGAGAGAGAGAGAGAGAGAGAGAGAGAGAGAGAGAGAGAGAGAGAGAGAGAGAGGAGAGAGAGAGAGAGAGAGAGAGAGAGAGAGAGAGGAGAGAGAGAGAGAGAGAGAGAGAGAGAGAGAGAGGAGAGAGAGAGAGAGAGAGAGAGAGAGAGAGAGGAGAGAGAGAGAGAGGAGAGAGAGAGAGAGGAGAGAGAAGAGATGGAGAGAGAGGAGAGAGAGAGAGAGAGATGAGAGAGAGGAGAGAGAGAGAGGAGAGAGAGAGGAGAGAGAGAGGGGAGAGAGAGAGAGAGAGAGAGAGAGAGAGAGAGAGGAGAGAGAGAGAGAGAGAGAGAGAGAGAGAGAGAGAGAGAGAGAGAGAGAGGAGAGAGAGAGAGAGAGAGAGAGGAGAGAAGAGAGAGAGAGAGAGAGAGAGAGAGAGAGAGAGAGAGAGAGAGGAGAGAGAGAGGAGAGAGGAGAGGAGAGAGAGAGAGGAGAGAGAGAAATTTTTAATGAAATGTTCTTGATTAGGGCCTCACAAGTTCATATTATATTACTTAGGGAAGCCTTAAATATGTAAGCATATACATATAGGTACCTCACAGGAGCCCAAACTCTTAAAATTGGCTGTCTACTCACAAAAAACTGTAGTCTATAGTATAAAAGCCTCAAATGAAGCAATAAGGAACATGGTCAAAATTCAAGTAGAAACATAACAAACAATCTGGCTTTCATATACTTATACCACATACACAATTGGCCCTTAGACAATTTTAGTATTAAATGAAGAAATATGATCAAGGAAATTTTTAACTCTGCAGTAACAACAGACATTTATTTTAGAAGTTCACGAAATTCCCAGCTGTTTGCTATTACCATCTTTCTCTTTCTCTCACATATAGGCAAGGTGTGTGCAAAAACTTAAAATATTTTGGCCTAAAAGAAGGAAAGCAATATGAACTTTCTTTTACAAAAAGCAATGGAACATGGAACAAACTTTTTTTTATCAATTAATTCTTTAACATAAGATGATTCTAATCAATACTTTCAGAAATTTATTCTATAAATTTCTATCTTTTCTTTTTATATTGACTACCCTGGTATGGGCAAATCAAGCCCTAATCATGGTTATTTCATGTGAAAAGAAAAAATAAGAAAAAAGATTGAAACTCATCAGGGCTCTGCATGAGTTAGCAAAGTTGACTCTTAAAAGGTAAAAAGTTTATACAGAGAGGAAAAAGATGGAGGGAAAAAAATTCCACGACCTCACTGTTCAAGGAAAGGAGGAGGTATCATAATGGTCAATCCATGTGTAGCTGGTTTCCTCAGAGAAGCAATGGGAAGCACCAGCTATAGGCCTGCCTCAGGTTCATACCTTGGTGGCAGAGACATTCATAGAACTCACAATAGCAGTGGCTAAAATAATACCTGTAGACTAGTGAGAGGTCAGCAACATCATAGTAGAGAGAATCACAATAAAGAATCAATAAGGAAAGGTACTGTATTATCTCATGATATCTGGAATGCCAATTCCATCATGTATGCAGCATGGTATCAAACAGGTAGTGCTGCTTGTATCCCTTTGTGCTTTCTGGATGTATTTCCAGCACAAACCCTGTTTTAAGAAGAAAACAAGTACCACGTGCCATGCATAACTGGATTAATATGTAACATCTAGGTTAGTATGCAGGGATAATTTGTTAAAAGTTTATGCAATGGTATGACTTTCCTCCAAAAACTTCAAGTTACTGGTTATAACATTAGAGAAACAAGGCTGTCAATGCATGCCATGGACAGGAATGAATTATTTTCAGGCCAAATTTGAGGAAGATCAAGTCAGATGATCAATATGGTTTTTCTTCATATTACAGAACATTATTGTGCTTCACTTTTATTACACTCATTTATGAAAAATATGTAATAATCACAAAGTATCAATTCACATTTAATATTACCTACATGAAGATCTGGTACTCTCCTGGCAGCTGTTACTATTATCATCATAATCATAAATTTCACAACAAAGAAACAAAAGGTAAGATAAAAGAATGCATATATTCTGGCACAGAAAAGAGGAAATGCTAATAGCTGGATTCTGGACAACAATCATGGAACAGACAACCCCAAAAGAAGATGTACTTACTTCAACAAAAGCAGAGGGTTTCTTCATGTCCGCACGTGGAGATGACTCTTTGCTGGGAGTCTTTTCATCACGGTCATATCGAGATGTCCCTCCTTTACCTGTATTCCCTAATGGCAACCTGTGAATATTAATGCTATCATTTTCACTTTCATATACATACACAGTATGTTCAAAATATATTTATACCAAATATATGAGAAAAAAAATATTCTTTTCTAAATTATATTTTGTGTTTCTCTTATCCTACATAGGTTCAAAGACCTTCAAATGTTAATCTATAGTCAGAAAGCTAAAATCTGTAATTTGTTTAAATATGAAATAAAAAAAGGGTAAAAGTCAAACAAAACAATTTCGTCCAAAGACCATCAAATCTATGAGATGGATGAGCATGATCAGAGATCTACAGGACTGAATAAGACTATAATAGTAACTTAAAAGTATACATACCAAATAAGAACTTTATTCAGGATTGTACATCAAGATACGCAATAAGAAGCTTTATATAATGTCCTTTTATAATGAGAAAGGTAAGGCTAATACAAATAGGTCATATATAATCCTAGGAAAAGGCAGCATTCAATCAAAGAATTCTTCAGTTCTTTTAACTTGTATGTACCAGCTACAAAGACTGTTACTCATTACCTAATTCTTGACACCAAATCTAGAATACAGGAGACAAAAGCATCCCACATTACCATATGCTATATTGTTAGCTAGATCTGGAAGGCCAAACTGTTTCATAATGGTAGTCTTAATCGTGAAACAGTTACTAAGATAAGGAATGAAAATAGATAATTGCTCCAATAACTTTACAAATAAGTGCAACTTAAATGGATGTTAACAGGAATATTACAGCAAAGCAACCACCAAAGACGTGATGTAATCGCACGAATCAAACCTGCACATGGTAAAATATGCACAGCAAGAAAGCTTCCCTTTTGGAAGTAGAATATATATATATATATATATATATCCTACAATGAATGGAATTAAAGCATAAGACAGTGTCACACGTTGTGTGGCAATGTTATTGAAAATACACAAGACCAGTACAAAACATAAAAGCTGACCGCAAAAATGACCACTGTAAAATGTATCCTACACTAAAATGAGAGAAATAATTTAAAGTATAAGAATGCAAAATAAGGTTTTAAGGAAGGGAGGTTGTTTAGTGTTATTCAGGTAACTGCAAAGCAAATGTATTTTGTCAGTGTGGTGTTTATAGGGGATGGGCTTTGTTAAGTGTAAGGAAAGGGTAAGCTTTATATTTCTGCATGAGGGTTGGTGACTGGTTATGAAATGGTTTCCATAAGAGGAGGATAAAGCTCTTGCATAGAACTGAGGTGGGGCTTTATTAGTAGTATTTTGACTGTTGGCAGTTGCTATGGTACCTGTGGTTCTGAGTGCTTGGTTTTATGTGGTTTGTAATTTTTCTGTTTGCTTTAGTGAGGGTGGATGACAAGGCATAATTTAAAGTGAAGTGGATGAACTGTTTGAAGAGGATGCTCATAGATTATTTTTCTTGCTTGAAACAGATATAAGTGAGTGTTCTGATGATATTAAGTTTAAGCTCTTAGGGTTAACGTTTATGATGTAGCGGTGAATGTTAGGTGTTTTATGTGATATCCAGTATGGTTGGTGTCTGGCAGAGTGGGAGTGGTTGGTAATCTAACAACAGATAGGGGTGCAAGCCAGATTCATGTCTGTCAGGGGTTAAGGTGACTAGGGATATGTGTGGGAAGCAGAAATTCCTATTAAGTATGCCAATGTTCTAAATGCATAATATGCTGAATGTTTTTGCTTGTGTAAAATGCTGTCAGGTAAACTTCAGGATATGGCCTCAGCCCATTCTGAGAATGCCCCTCTAACTTGTGTTCTTTGCTCCCTTCCACTACAGTAATCTTCAATCCAGTCTAAGAGTCTACTTCTTATTTCTACCTATAAGTAAGTAGCTTCTTACTAACCTTCCAGTGTGGTAGTTCACAAATAAATGAGGGAACTCTCTCTTATAGAAGTCTACTAAATTTGCAATGCATGGCCTTTCTCTGAACCTATGATATCTCATTTAGGATTTCCTCCTTTACTAGTCATCAAACTGCTGTCTGATTGTCTTTTGCACTGTTTTGCAGACCACACTTGGTAGGAAGACCACTCTGATATCTGGGATATTTTTCAAATTACCTTTACTAAAGACAGGTGCAACATATGCTCTCTTCCAACACCACTGCACTAAGCTTTCCTCTTGTGACCTAATGAACATATTTTGATAGGCCTATCAAGTGTCTCCATACATTCTACATACAGAGAAACTTCATCAGGGCCATGAGCATTTCATGGGTCCCCTTGAACCCCTTCATCATGGGTTTCTGCTGCTTCAAGGCTGCACTACATTCACTAGAGGAAAAAGGATGGACTCCCTTGAAGTAAGTTCTTTGTCGAGACTATAATCCAATGATGCAGCATCAAAAATGACTTTTCACTTACAGCACAATGACAATCATGCATAGTCCAGTGTTTTCAGGTGTTTTAATGGCCTGGCTGTGTCTTTTCTATCAATTTCATTAAATTTCAAGATCCCTAACCTAATCTTGTTGAAGTTGGGGTAAGTGTCTTCCACTGTGAAAACACTTTTAAACTCATCAATCAGCTCCTTACATTTTTCCTTATCAAAAGTTCTTCTGTATAAATCCTTTAGTGTGATTAGCAACTCTAACTGATAATTTGTTCTTGGTGAGCTTAGAGGAATTTCTTGGTTGTCTTTTACCTTATTCACAATTTTCTTTTTTAAGTTTCTCTGGCCCCTTACTCCTTATTATGCAGTATTCACTTCTTTCTCTTTTGTATCTTTGAAATGCTAGCCGGTTACAGTGTTGTATGTATGTTCTCCTCAACACTTCTCAAATCTCTTGCTTTTTGGCATTATTTAGTGAATGAATTCCTCTCTTTTTTACCTTTCCCCTATATTTGCATTCAATTGTAACCATGATCTCATGCCTTTATTGTTGATTTCAAAGAACTTTCTACAGCATTGGTCCATAATCGAGCAATCCATTATTAGTTGAATAGTGTAGCAAATCTGTTGTGCTCTACTTCTGCTTTACTGTGCAAAGACTGTCTGGCAGAGACAATCCATCAGCACACCTACTTCTCAAAATGCTAATACAGGAAATTCCCAATGTACTTTTTAGAATCTCAAAAGTTTCCCAGTCTTCTTATTTGTAATCCATATATGCCCTCATCAGGACTTTATCATCTGCAAGAAGGTAGTGTTTCTCCTTCCTTCAACATCCTGATTGTTTCTTCATCATTATTAAAGTACAATTGTTCTTGGGCACTGAAGTTTCTTGGAGGGATGGGAACCATCAAAATCACTATACACCTCTTTCATAAATTAATCTTACCCATCACACACTTTTTAAATGTATCATCCATCAATACTTCCTTACATTTAAAGGTGTCATCTATCCATCCTTTATCTTTTCTGTCCCTTCTTACCACAGATTAGGCCAACCTTTAACTCTCTTGTTAATTTGTTTCCATAAGTCCAGCAGCATAAAGATTACTCTAACTATTTTACCCTTTGAACTCTAGCTAATAACCATTTACTACCAGTCTGTTTGCATTTTCATACATGATCTGTGTACGAAGGAAAAAAGTACAAACCAATCTCAGCTTCCTTGAAAGAATAATGTTGTTTCCCATTGTGATATCATTTGACTCATCTAATTCTTTGTCTTTTGTCTGATTTCTTTATCTCTCTTCCCTTGGTTTGTCAGTCTTTACAAACATATGATCTGCTGCTTCTTGTACCATAAAGTTGAACAATATGCAATGCATGACCTCTTCCCAAAGAGCCCATAAACCATTGGAAATTTCTCCATAGCAGCCTTTCTAGTTGTCCGCAAATCATGCTCTTCATTAACACAAGTATGTAGAGAAAAAATTTTTCTTTATCTTTTTTCTTTCACTTCGGTGCATTTGCTCTGTTTCATTCTCTTGATACTCATCCCTCTTACATTATCTTCTTAATCATCTTTAGTAGCCCACTGTTTTCCTGCACCCTCCTTGAACATACAAAATGATATATCATTATGGCCAAGCATCTTTTCTAACTCTAGTTTATTTAATATGCCTGCATATATTGAATCTAGAAATCCCCATAATTTCTATTGGTCTGTTCTCAAACCCAGTCTGGTGGTTCTAGGGGTTTCAGTGACTCTGATTCCTCAAATCCAATTCTTTATTCATTAACTGACAATTTGCTCAAGCTATAGTTTTGGAACAGTATGAGTTCTCACTTAAATCATCCACAATGCTTTTCTTTTGAGAATTTTCTTTGTCCTCTCTCTTCTTACTGTACTAGACCCCTATTCTTCAGCACTTTTCATATGCTGCCAGGATGCTGTAGATTTAAAGCAATTTTTAGTACATTCATCTCCTTTACTTGGCCTTCGTCATCTATCAATGTCATTTTTTTCATCCCTTTCTCTACACAAACAACAGCCATGCCTCTTGGCACAATCTCATCATGGGTACTCACTTTGGCACCTATCTACTATCTTCCACACTTCTCCCAAAACTGTTAAGTATTCTTACTATGAAATCCCACAATGCAGTTTACTTTTCTAAGAAAATAATTAAGTCCTGATTTTTTTCATGATTTCTCTCACATAATCATTTTCTCTTCAACCACGTATTCAGACTTAATTACTGAGTGATAGCTTTTCCCCTGTACAGTACTAAAGCTGATGCTTTATTACTTCTGTCTTTGAAGGTGAAAATGATACCCAATACTATCAATTATGTCTATATATCTGGTTCTAGTATGTTCAATGACAAACTGGTTCAAGGAGTTCTGAACACATTTTAAGAACTTGTGTCTACATTACACTTGCCTTTTGTGGGTCCCATTCTAGTGTTAATCTCCTAGGAAATGAAAGTATTCATTATGAGGACCTTCCAACAACATCTTATAGCCAGTCTTCCTACCTCCTGTCCTACCTTCATTTGGGTATGTGTTATCAATATCTTTCTAAACATTACATTCCCCAAGTGTATTCATGATGAATGATGGACAGACAAAAATAATCTTATCACTATAAATTATTCTCAAAGACTTCTGAGTTCACCAGTTTCTAAAAGAGACACAAGATGCATAACTTTTGCAGTAATATCACAGTATTCCTGGATGTACCATTACTTATACACTGACACACGATCACTTTTGTAATCTTGTTTTATTAGGTGAAGAATAATGATGCACAATCTAAAAACTGTGGAGCAAGCATTGGGCTTTAATAATCCAAACAAGAGACACTTCAGTGAAAGACATATCTTGCAGTTGGTTAGAAAAAGCATGAGCCACATGCCATTAGATGCATTAAATTATCTGAGTTATTAAAGATGCTTTCTTGTACGTATAAGCTTAAAAATGCACATTCACAGTTTAAATTTTTAGATTTAGCATTCAAAATTACACCTCACATTTTCCCTGTGAAGTTGATAAAATTGGATAATAATTTGACATGAGAGAATATCTAATCAACAGTTCATATAAATGGTGTACTTGAAACTTTCTGGCTGAAATATGGGACCAAAAGATGTGATTAAACGAGACGGCAGCGTTAAAACACTGCTCTGTAAGTGAAAGTTTAAGCTTGGCCATAAAGAATAAGAAGACCTCCATATTAAGAGGAATCAAAAATGTAAGGATATCAGTCAGATGGAAGGTGACAAAAGAACAAGGAAAGCTGCAGTTAGTCATCTGTACATGTGATTACAATTTACATGTTATGTAAAGACAATTTCATACTTAAGTCAACCCATCCCTTAACATTGTAAAGGAAATGCAAGATGATAGGTTGAAAAAGTGAATTAAAGAGTGAGGCAAAAAGAAACAGATCAAGGGGCAGACAGCCAGAACCTATTGGTTGAAGATGAAGGATTGGAAATACTTAACCTGAAAAATGTGAGGGACATAAAGCATGTCAAGGAAATGTCATAGATAATCATCCTCCCATGAGGCAGTTCCTAGGGGAATGTGTGGGGGAGGTGGAGCATGGTAAGGAAGTGTCATGGATAATCTCCCACACTATAGGATAGTTCCTAATGGGAGGCAGATGGAGCATGCTGGGGCAGTGTCATAGATAATCCCTCTCACAAAGGGCAGTTCCTAGGAAAATAAGGCATTTCAAATACACACACACACACACACACATATATATATATATATATATATATATATATATATTTTTTTTTTCTTTTAAACTATTCGCCATTTCCCGCGTTAGCGAGGTAGCGTTAAGAACAGAGGACTGGGCCTTTTTTGGAATATCCTCACCTGGCCCCCTCTGTTCCTTCTTTTGGAAAATTAAAAAAAAAAATGAGAGGGGAGGATTTCCAGCCCCCCGCTCCCTCCCCTTTTAGTCGCCTTCTACGACACGCAGGGAATACGTGGGAAGTATTCTTAATCCCTATCCCCAGGGATAATATATATATATATATATATATATATATATATATTATATATATATTATATATATATATATATATATATATATATATATTATTTTTTTTTTTGCTTTGTCGCTGTTTCCCGCGTTTGCGAGGTAGCGCAAGGAAACAGACGAAAGAAATGGCCCAACCCACCCCCATACACATGTATATACATACGTCCACACATGCAAATATACATACCTACACAGCTTTCCATGGTTTACCCCAGACGCTTGCTTCACATGCCCCGATTCAATCCACTGACAGCACATCAACCCCGGTATACCACATCGCTCCAATTCACTCTATTCCTTGCCCTCCTTTCACCCTCCTGCATGTTCAGGCCCTGATCACACAAAATCTTTTTCACTCCATCTTTCCACCTCCAATTATATATGCGTGATGTCTCCATGGTTGTTTAATTTGGATGAGGTTGTTAGGGAGGTGAATGCAAGAGTTTTGGAGAGAGGGGCAAGTATGCAGTCTGTTGTGGATGAGAGGGCTTGAGAAGTGAGTCAGTTGTTGCTTGCTGATGATATAGTGCTGGTGGCTGATTCAGGTGAGAAACTGCAGAAGCTGGTGAATGAGTTTGGTAAAGTGTGTAAAAGAAGAAAGCTGAGAGTAAATGTGAATAAGAGCAAGGTTATTAAGTTCAGTAGGGTTGAGGGACAAGACAACTGAGAGGTAAGTTTGAATGGAGAAAAACTGGAGGAAGTGAAGAGTTTTAGATATCTGGGAGTGGGTTCAGCAGCGGATGGAACCACAGAAGCAGAAGTGAGTCACAGGGTGGGAGAGGGGGCGAAGGTTCTGGGAGCGTTGAAGAGTGCGTGAAAGGCGAGAATGATATCTGAGAGAGCAAAAATGGGTATGTTTGAAGGAATAGTGGTTCCAACAATGTTATATGGTTGTGAGGCATGGGCTATAGATAGAGTTGTGCAGAGGAGGGTGGATGTGTTGGAAATGAGATGTGTGAGGACAATATGTAGTGTGAGGTGGTTTGATCAAGTAAGTAATAACAGGGTAAGAGAGATGTGTGGTAATAAAAAGAAGGTGGCTGAGAGAGCAGAAGAGGGTGTTTTGAAATGGTTTGGTCACATGGAGAGAATGATTGAGGAAAGATTGGCAAAAGGATATATGTGTCAGATGTGGAGGGAACGAGGAGAAGTGGGAGACCAAATTGGAGGTGGAAAGATGGAGTGAAAAAGATTTTGAGTGATCGGGGCCTGAATATGCAGGAGGGTGAAAGGCGTGCAAGGAATAGAGTGAACTGGAACGATGTGGTATACCAGGGTTGACATGCTGTCAATGGATTGAACCAGGGCATGTGAAATGTCTGGGGTAAACCATGGAAAGTTCTGTGGGGCCTGGATGTGGAAAGGGAGCTGTGGTTTCGGTGCATTATTACATGACAGCTAGAGACTGAGTGTGAACGAATGTGGCCTTTGTTGTCTTTTCCTAGCGCTACCTCGCGCACATGAGGGGAGAGGGGGTTGTTATATCCATGTGTGGTGGGGTGGTGATGGGAATGAATAGAGGCAGACAGTATGAATTATGTACATGTGTATATATGTATATGTCTGTGTGTGTATATACATGCATACGTTGAGATGTATTGGTATATATATTTGCGTGTGTGAACATGTATGTATATACATGTGCATGTGGGTGGGTTGGGCCATTCTTTCGTCTGTTTCCTGGCGCTACCTCGCTAACGCAGGGGACAACGACAAAGCAAAATAAATAAAATAAATAAATACATAAACATTGAATATCCTCACCAACCAGTCAACAACACAGTCACCCTCTTTTTTAATAAATTCCGCAGCAATATCATCTAAACCCGCCGCCTTGCCGGTTTTCATCTTCTGCAAAGCTTTCACTACCTCTACTCTGTTTACCATATCATTCTCCCTGACCCTCTCACTTCGCACACCACCTCGACCAAAACACCCTATATCTACCACTCTATCATCAAATACATTGAACAAACCTTTAAAATACTCACTCCATCTCCCTCTCACTTCACCAATACTTGTTATTACCCCCCCATTTGCCCCCTTCACCAATGTTCCCATTTGTTCTTTTGTCTTACGCACTTTATTTACCTCCTTCCAAAACATCTTCACTGGGGATATATCACGGGAGCATAATCTCATCAAAACTCACTCCAAAGTCTATCCTTTCCCTGTTACTGATTGTAGCACTGCACTGAAACTGGAGAAAATCTTGGAGAAGGGATCCTAGGTTTTAAATACATGGAAGGAGATGGAACCATGGAAGATGAAGTTTGCCAGAAGGTGGGTGAGGTGGTGAAGGTCCTAGGTGCATTGAGGGAATGGAAAAAGACATGACTGTCTGTGAAGGCAAAGATGGGTATTCGATGTTTGTGTTGTATGGATGTCATGCATGGGCCCTAAATAAAAAATATTAAAAAAAATATGGAAGAGGTTGGATGTTTTGGAAATGAGATGTTTGTGTTGTATGGATGTCATGCATGGGCCTTAAATAAAAAAATATTAAATAAAATATGGAAGAGGTTGGGTGTTTTGGAAATGAGATGTGTTAGAAAAATATGTGGTGTGAGGAGGGTAGATCAAAAAAGAAATAATAAGGTAAGAGAGAGATATGGCAGTAAAAAAAAAAGTATGGTTGACAGAGCTAAAATAGGTGCCCTAAAATGGTCTAGATATACAATGAGGATGTATGATGAAAGGATGAAAAAGGCGGTAAATGTGTCGGAATTCTGTAGGGTTGGGGCCTGAACATGCAGGAGGGTGTGAGACATGCATAAGATAAAGTGAATTGGAGAAATATGGTATTCACAGGGCAATGCACTGTCACTGGGCTGAACCAGGGCATATGATATGGTTAGGGGAACCACAGAAAGGTCTGTGGGGCTTTGGAGAAGGGGGCTCTGGTTTTGGTGCACTATACATGATAGCTAAAGAGTAGTCGTGGGCAAATAAGGCCATTCTTGGTCTGTTCCTGACCCTACATTGCTATGCAGGAAATGGCAGACAAGTATGAAAGAACAAAAAGAAGTATATTACTTTATTATCATCATTAAACCATAGGACTCCTTTTACGAAGAGGTCCTATGGCTATAACCCCAGTAGTAAGAATAGTATGGACACCTTTGGACAAAAATTCTTTGATAGTACTGTACTCTGCTTTGTCAACTTTGGAGAAACCTCAAGCAGGAGGAGTCCAGTAAAACCTGAGTGTGTGTGTGTGTGTGTGTGTGTGTGCAGCCTTGGGCTACCGGAGCTTTAGGAAAAAGACCCTAGGGAACACCAGTACTCTTGCTTAAAAAGATGTCCTGGGGGTATTAACAACAACAACAACAACAACAACAATAATAATAATAATTTTTTTTTTTTTTTTTTTTTATACTTTGTCGCTGTCTCCCGCGTTTGCGAGGTAGCGTAAGGAAACAGACGAAAGAAATGGCCCAACCCCCCCCATACACATGTATATACATACGTCCACACACGCAAATATACATACCTACACAGCTTTCCATGGTTTACCCCAGACGCTTCACATGCCTTGATTCAATCCACTGACAGCACGTCAACCCCGGTATACCACATCGCTCCAAATCACTCTATTCCTTGCCCTCCTTTCACCCTCCTGCATGTTCAGGCCCCGATCACACAAAATCTTTTTCACTCCATCTTTCCACCTCCAATTTGGTCTCCCTCTTCTCCTTGCTCCCTCCACCTCCGACACATATATCCTCTTGGTCAATCTTTCCTCACTCATCCTCTCCATGTGCCCAAACCACTTCAAAACACCCTCTTCTGCTCTCTCAACCACGCTCTTTTTATTTCCACACATCTCTCTTACCCTTACGTTACTCACTCGATCAAACCACCTCACACCACACATTGTCCTCAAACATCTCATTTCCAGCACATCCATCCTCCTGCGCACAACTCTATCCACAGCCCACGCCTCACAACCATACAACATTGTTGGAACCACTATTCCTTCAAACATACCCATTTTTGCTTTCCGAGATAATGTTCTCAACTTCCACACATTCTTCAAGGCCCCCAGAATTTTCGCCCCCTCCCCCACCCTATGATCCATAATAATAATAATAATAATGAAAATGATGGAAGCATGAAAACGGACAAGAGTCAAGGGGGGGAGGTTCTGGAAAAGCTGAAGAATGTGTGCAAAGAAAGATTGTTATCTGAGAAGGCAAAAATGGGTATATTTGAAGGTAAAGTAGTCTCAACAATATTCTATAGATGCGAGGCAGTGTGGTGGAGAGTGAATGTGTTGGAAATGAAATGTTTTAAGACAAATTGTGGTGTGAAATGATTTGATTGAGTAAGTAATGAAAGGGTAAAAGAGAGGTGTGGTAGCAAAAAGATTGTGGTTGAGAGCTGAAGGGGATGTGCTGAAATGGTTTGGGCATATGAAGACTATGAGTGAGGAAAGATTGAAAAAGAGGATATATGTGTAAGATGTGGAGGGAACAAGGAGAATGAGGAGACCAAACTGGATATGGAAGAATATAGTAAAAAAATTTTTTTGAGCAATCAGGGCCTGAACATGCAGGAGGGTGAAAGTCATGCAGGGGAAAAGTGAATTGGAATAACATGGTATACAGGGGTTGATGTGTTGTCAATGGATTGAACCAGAGCATGTGAAGCATCTGGGATAAACTATGGAGAGGCATGTGGGGCCTCATTATGGATAGGAAGCTGTAGCTAGGAGAATTGCAAATGATACTTACAGAGTGGATGTGAGCGAATATGACCTCTCTTTGTCTGTTCCAAGTGCTACCTCACTAATGTAAGAAATGGAGATGCAGTATGAAAACAAAAATAATATTTTTCATACTCTATCACCATTTATCACACTGGTGGAATAGCTCCAAGAATATATGTAGAAAGGCTGCAATCACTTTCATCCATTCTTTACCTGTCATGTGCAATGATCCTTATCTACAAGGCACTATAGACCTTTCTATGGTTTACCTTGGCCATTTCACATACCCTGGTTCAGTCCACTGACAGTACTTCAACCCCGGTATACAATTATTCCAATTCACTCTACCCTGTGCACAGATTTCACACTCCTGCATGTTCAGGCCCTGTTCACTCAAAATCTCTTTCACACCATCCTTTCATTTCCAATTTGGTCTCCCCTTTCTCTCTTGTTCCCTCCACTTCTGACATACATATCCTCTTTGTCAACATTTTCTCACTTATTCTCTCCATATGTCCAAACCCTTTAAGCAAACCTTCTTCAGCTTTCTCAACCACGCTCTTTTTATTACCACACCTCTATCTTACCATTTTATTACTTACCTGATCAACCCACATACTGACCTCAAACATTCCATTTCCAACGCAAAGCTTCCACATTCCTCAGCACATACTCACTTACAGTCCATGCCTTGCATCCATATAACATTGTTGCGACTACTATACCTTCAAAAATACCCATTTTTGCTCTCCCATATAACACCCTCTCTTTCCATACATTATTTATGTTACCAGAACTTTCAGCCCCTCACCCACCTAATGACTCACTTCTGCTTCCATGGTTCTATTTACCTCCATGTCTATTCCCAGGTTTATAAAACACTTCACTTCTTCCAATTTTTCTCCATTCAAACTTACAAACCTACTAACCTGTCCCTCTATCTTGTTAAACCTAATAACCTTGATTTTATCAAAATTTACAAGCAGCTTCCTCCTTTCACGCATCCTTCTAAACTCAGTCACCAACTTCTCAATTGAATCAGCCACCAGTGCTGTGTCATCAGCAGACAACTGACCCACTTCCCATGCCCTTTCATCCCCTACTCTCCCCCTCTCTCTAAGACTTGCATTTACCTTCCTCACCACCTCATCCATAAACATATCAACCAACCATGGTGACATTACACACCTCTGCCACAGACCATCTTTCAAATGGAACAATTCATTTGTACACATGCCTTACACCCTTGACAAAGACTTCTCACTGCTGATAGCAGCTTTCTTCCCACACCATATATACTGCATCTCTATCAACACTATCATATGCTTTCTCCAGATTTGTTAATGCCACAGATAAATCTTTCTGTTTCTCTAAGTACTTCTCAAACACATTCTTCAAAGCAAACAGCTGATCCACATCCTTAACCACTTCTGAAAGACAGTTCCTCCTCAATTGGATGTGCTATACATGCCTTCACCCTCTTAATCACCACTCTCCCATCCAACTTACCAGGTACACTCAACCAAGTTATATCTTTCATTTGAACACACACCTTTATCCCCCTTGCCTTTATTCAATGGCACTATACATGAATTTTGCCTATTCACAGGCATTGTACATGCATTCTGCCAAATCACAGTCATCTTACCATGATCCATGCAAACACTAAATCCTAACCAACCAATCAACAACACAGTCATCACCTTTCTTAATAAATTCAACTGCAATACCACCCACTCTAGGTGGCTTGCTACATTTCATCTCATATACAAATCAAATTCTATGAAAGTTATATAAACTTTATTCTGTATTCATATTCATAATTACTCCAGGACCAATTTTAAAAAAGTCCTAGTGTTAATCAGGGCCCCTTTCCTAATGATCCTGCAACCCAAGACTATGCTACTTCCAGTAATGAGGAAATGTAAACGCCCTTAGGATGTAAAGTTCCTAAATAAGACTGCACTCCTAATGATACAGCCTCGCCAAAGGTGACTTTTTACTTGCTGTGAAACCTCATGGAGGTGGAGAATAGTAAGCAATGTAAGGGTAAGAGAGATGTGTGGAAATAAAAAGAGTATGGTTGAGAGAGCAGAAGATGGTGTGTTGAAATGGTTTGGACATATGGAGAGCATGAGTGATGAAAGACTGACAAAGAGGATATATGTGTCAAGAGGTGGAGGGAACAAGGAGAGAACAAGGAGAAGCGGGCAATTTCATGTTCGGTGGGGTGGCGACGGGAATGGCTGATGGCAGCAAGTATGAATATGTAAATGTGTGTATATGTATATGTCTGTGTATGTATATGTAGGTATACATTGAAATGTATAGGTATGTATGTGTGTGTGTGTGTGTGTGTGGGCGTTTATGTATATACATGTGTATGGGTGGGTTGGGCCTTTCTTTTGTCTGTCTCTCTGTGCCACCCCACTAATACAGTAGACGGTGATTAAGTATAATATATATATATATATATATATATATATATATATATATATATATATATATATATATTATTCATTTTTATTTATATATATATATATATATATATATTTTTTTTTTTGCTTTGTCGCTGTCTCCCGCGTTTGCGAGGTAGCGCAAGGAAACAGACGAAAGAAATGGCCCAACCCACCCCCATACACATGTATATACATACGTCCACACACGCAAATATACATACCTACACAGCTTTCCATGGTTTACCCCAGACGCTTCACATGCCCCGATTCAATCCACTGACAGCACGTCAACCCCGGTATACCACATCGATCCAATTCACTCTATTCCTTGCCCTCCTTTCACCCTCCTGCATGTTCAGGCCCTGATCACACAAAATTTTTTTCACTCCATCTTTCCACCTCCAATTTGGTCTCCCACTTCTCGTTCCCTCCACCTCTGACACATATATCCTCTTGGTCAATCTTTCCTCACTCATTCTCTCCATGTGCCCAAACCATTTCAAAACACCCTCTTCTGCTCTCTCAACCATGCTCTTTTTACTTCCACACATCTCTCTTACCCTTACGTTACTTACTCGATCAAACCACCTCACACCACACATTGTCCTCAAACATCTCATTGCCAGCACATCCATCCTCCTGCGCACAACTCTATCCATAGCCCACACCTCGCAACCATACAACATCGTTGGAACCACTATTCCTTCAAACATACCCATTTTTGCTTTCCGAGATAATGTTCTCGACTTCCACACATTCTTCAAGGCTCCCAGGATTTTCGCCCCCTCCCCCACCCTATGATCCACTTCCGCTTCCATGGTTCCATCTGCTGCCAGATCCACTCCCAGATATCTAAAACACTTTACTTCCTCCAGTTTTTCTCCATTCAAACTTACCTCCCAATTGACTTGACCCTCAACCCTACTGTACCTAATAACCTTGCTCTTATTCACATTTACTCTTAACTTTCTTCTTTCACACACTTTACCAAATATATATATATATATATATTATTTATTTTTATCTATCTATATATATATATATATATATATATATATATATATATATATATATATATATATATATATATATAAAATCGCATTTCCCCCGTCAGCAAGGTAGCACCAGGAAACAGATGAAGAATGGCCCATCCCCTTATATACACATATATAAACATACATAAATGCCCATACATGCACATATACACATACATATCAACATATACATACACATATACAGACATATACATGCATACACATGTACATATTCATACTTGCTCTTTTTCATCCATTCCTGGCGCTGTCCCGCCCCACAGGAAACAGCATCGCTACCCCCTGCTTCAGTGAGGTAGCGTCATAAAACCAGACAAATAAGGCCACATTCATTCGCACTCAGTCTCTAGCTGTCATGAGTAAAGCACCGAAACCACAGCTCCCTGTCACATTCAGGCCCCACAGACCTTTCCATGGTTTATCCCAAATGTTTTACATATCCTGGTTCAGTCCAGTGACAGCAAATTGACCCCAGTATACCACATTGTTCCAATTCACTCCATTCCTTGCATGCCTCTCATCGTCCTGTATGCTCAGGCTCCTATCGCTCAAAATCTTTTTTCATTCCATCCTTCCACCTCCAATTTGGTCTCCCACTCCTCCTTGATCTCTCCACCTCAAACACATATATCCTTTTCGTCAATGATTCCTCACCAATTCTCTCCATATGTCCAAACCATTTCAACACACCCTCTTCTGCTCTCTCAACCACACTCTTTTCATTTCCACAATCTCTCTTACCCTTTCATTATTTACTTGATCAAACTCTCCCTACAAGTGGTTACATTGCGAGCATGAAGTCATCTTCAATGAGGCTGTATGTAAAGAGTATAGCATCACTAAGGGCCTTTTGGTACAAAGGAGTCCATCTTACTCAACTGCTGTGTTAAGCACAGCTTTGGAGCTGTAGAAACCAACAGGGGTCCATGGGTTACAAAATAATAATAATAATAATAATAATATACATACAGAGTATATATATTTTCATACCCGTTTCTGCACCATCCATGGAGAATCATGTAGGAAAAAAAAATTTGTAAAGTGTACATACAGTTACATTATGAATAATATCAAAAGTCTACACAAGTCTACACATCACTTTAGGGAAGTGTATGACATGTTTATCAACACTACCTTGGCTGTCCATGAATGATCTACACTCACCTACATTCATGGATTATGAATGACCAAACCTATTATTTCCTTGGGGCATATGCTAACAAGTGAATTTTGTAAGTATATAAGGCATGTCTTACTAAAAAATAGTTTAGCACTAATATGAATCTTCAGGAGCTATTCATTAATACTGAAGATGATTAAAAAATTCATGCATAATGTCATAAAAATAGAAGAATCAATCTGCCCAAATCTTGATCACTGATAATCCCATATGTATAGGAAAAAAGGAAGTTTTCCTGTCATATCAAACCTGCTACAGTACTTTGAGTGAAAACTGTAAGATGTGCTATCTAGTATTACAAAAATCTTTCATATTCCTGAAATCAGAATCCATTATGGTCTACATAAAATCAATCAAGAAGAATGATCCAGGATACATGTAGGTGAGTAACATCTACCTCTTACCACAGGTGGGTAACATCTATCTCTTACTGTAAACAACAAGGTTAGTTGAAATATTAGGAGACAAGTAAAAATTTTCCCAATCTAATGATGCAGCAAATGCAATTCCTTAAAACTAGGTACCCTTTAGATGTTTGGTATACAGACATCATAACAAAAGATATGGGAAGAAAGCAGATGGTCTCATGCGTCACAACCAATTTGACAAGTAAGGCAAGAAATATACACTGAGCAACATACCCACAGCCCTCTTAATTATGTACAGCAAGGTTAGTCAGGTATTTAACTGGTAGTAGCAAGGTACTTGAAATTTCACATCGTACTTGGCCTGTACTTCACTCTTCCGGGAGTTGGAGGACTTCAAGGGGGTGGGTGCAATGGGTTTACGAAATGGGGTAGTCCTGGAGGGGGGGCCACGAGGGCTGATTGTGCTGCCGTCCATGGAGTCAATGGAGGAGACTGAAGGTGGCCTCTTTAACAATGACTTGTCTCCACAATCTATCTTGGATGACACTTTTGACAAATCAAGTTTGGGGGAGGCTTTAGAAACATTACTTAAAGATTCTGACTTAGTCAAGACCGACTTCGAATTGCTAAGCTTACTTAGGTCTGTCTTAGACGACTTAAGTGAGGTCTGTGAGGGAGTCTTAGAAAGGGATGAGAGAGATGTAGAAGATGAGACACTTGAGAGGGAAGGGGTCCTGGGGAGATCTGAGGATGCTGGGGTGATGGGGATGGCTGAACCAAACACTCTGGGCTGCGGCAATTTACCAAGCATTGGTAACCTGTAAAAAAATAACATAAAGAAATCATCTGCTAACATGATGGCCCATTCATCCATTAAGTGCTGTAAAGAAAACACACATATTTCAAAAAGATGAAAATACAGAAGATCCAAATTCCTGATTACATGAATACACCTTAACCAGAGAAAATTGTGAACCCTTGAAAAAGATACAAACTGGAGCGCAACATCCAGTCACCACGAATACTTACAATTCCAACATTCACCTGAGAACAAACATCCTTCATGATATGTAAAACATGCAATGCTGGTAACTTCCAGTTAATGAACCATCAGAAACTACAGCTATGATTAAACATAAGCACATTTTCCAAGTAGTTACCCACATTACAGCTTCCAAGCTAATTGAGAAAAAGAAGCTTCAATGCTGTTTCAATAACTGTGAGTTACTGATGGAGTGTGTCCTCAGGTCAAGCAATATCTCTTATGATGCAGTACCACCCATCCCATGCACCTCAAACTCATTCTGGTATTACTTTTGCTCTTCTTAATATGGATACAGAATGCAAGGACAATATCATTCAAAGAAGTATATTTCAGTGCAAGCACCTTTTTTATATGACAAACAATTTATGAGTTATACCAGAATGGTGCAAGTGCATTACCTGCTGACACAGTTTCATGCCTGTATCAATTAGCCTCAGCAAGTCTCCACAATACAACCTGAATCACAAAGTCCTACCTCAGACGATCTGGTTTTTGAGGTACAGGATTTCCAGATGATTTCCTTTTCAGACTGAGAGCATGGAAAAATAAGAATTTACAGTTACACTCAGAAACTGTAACATACCTGAACCAACATGTCAGATGGTTACTGTCCAGTTAAAAAATGTAACTAATGATTTTTAAATGGAATGACATATCTATTCAACTTCATGATGCAATTCTTACATCTTACAAATACCTAAGGCCAACAGGTGATAAGTTTTTAGCTCTGTACAATATTTACAATTAGAAGTTTTACATCAAAGTATATTTTAGTTTTTACTTGAGCAATTCAAAGTATATATTCTTTTCCATTAAGACTAATATGACAAGACATATTCAAAATAAGTCTGACTTACTGCTTGCATCTAGCTTGACTGTTTAACCTAAAAACACAATCATTAATACATTTATATATCAAACATGTGAACAATATGTTTATCTGCACTGTAACCTACAGAAAATTTTTAATAGGGGTATAAACAACAGGGCAAGCGGTACTAGTCCTTAGAAATGTCCTGACACCTCAATTATCCCGCACCAGGTACAGCCGAAGTGACACTGCCCGCATTCAGGCCCAGGCCGTTCATGCAGAATAATTTCCAAAAACTGCACTATATACTACACCGTCTTGGAACATGCATTCCATTTCCAGCTCTCTTATACACATACTCTAACTATCCTTGTAACTATTCAATATGCCATCAACATCTAGATTTCACTAATCAGTCCACATTATTCTAGTTAACTGTCCAGTTATATCTCATCAACCAGTCAATATAATTCTGGTAAAAGATTGTCTTGATAAGTCTTGATCATTCACAATCGAGTGCACCACTTACCATAAAGTTAAAAGTAGATGGCAAGTTCCAACCTACAGCCCAACAGTACAGGTTTGATCCTAGCCTCAAGCAGGGTTAACAAAGGTATTGCTGATTATGACTGATGCAAAGCCATTTACTGTGTAATATTAAAGGCCCAGACTATACTAATTCTTCTTATCAAGTACACCACAGTAAAAAAAAAAGCTGAGAGTATGAAAATATATGTCAAATAAAGTGTACATTTTCTTTAATCCTGTAGCAATCCCTCTTAACCTTCAGCTTTATTTTTTCCTTCCTTACATTCAGACCCATTCATGAACCCCAAATTACAGTTACTCTTTACTTATGCTGATCACTACTTATCCTTTGTATCTGTATACAATGCACTTTATCTTAACAATCTACCAACATAAAATGAACAACATTCTGCCAGAACAGAAAATAGCACATCCTGTCATTTTAGGTACTGCATATATTGCCTAAGAAAGAGAATCAAATACCACCACCCAATACATTTTATTCCATTCTGATATATTCATACATCACTCAAGCTTGCAGTGAAACAAACCCTAATTGCAACCAGCTTCTAAAGTCCCATCTTAATAAAAGCGTTTTAGTTTGAGAAGCTGCCAAAAAACAAAACTTATAAAATCCCATCTTAAATAAAAACTGTAGTGGCTTGCTAGGTTCAGAATGACTGAGGTACCAGTTTGTTTATCAATTCTATCCAAAGCAGAAAAAATGCACAACAGCAGAGTTGTCAATATGAAAACTTTACACACCAATTTGGCTGGATTGATGGCTAAACAGAAAAATGCTACAGGATGAATAGAACACCATAGATTACTTAACTATTTTTCAGGTGATTCTGGCTACAGTCTAAGAGTTTATATTCATTACATACCTATAAATGGAATCTGGTTAGAAGGTATTGAAACAGTTATGCTGGGAAGTTCTCTGGTCCATCATATTACTTCAGAAATTTTCAGACAAATAACCATTACTCACAGAATGCTACAGGAGGTGCATTTAGTTCATCATCCCATTACAATTAATCTATTCCACCCTTAGATCTTCATCTGATTATTCAGCTTACTCTCAGTCATGTCTGTTTTATCTATAAATGTGTCAGTTACTCTCAAAGACACACAAGGTATGAGCCTGTCACAACAGCAAGCTTAAAAATATTGGCTCTATGATGAATCTAATATCCTTAAAGTCATCCAAAATACCAAAAAGTAACTTGTTAAATTTACAAAGCACTGGGAAGAGCTTTAATCATACTAAATATTCCTTGCTGAATATTGTGACAATAACAAAGCTTGAGATTCTTAAGGAGTAACACAGTAATGAAGGAACAACAGAACTCCCATAATTATGCTCAGAGGTTAAGGTAGTGCTCCCTGATGTATATGTACAACAACACCTACATTATCTGAACCTGGTTTAAAAGACTCCATTAAAAGAGACACTCCAGAATGCCATCCAATATATAAATGCTGTCATCTGCTGAGTAAAATCTTTTTAGTTATAACAAGTCTATCAGTAATAATACAAAAATTTCCTTTGCTTACTGTAGGGTAACAAGCAGAATCATGACAAAAACTTGTTATTAAACATTTCTATACAACATTGATAAAATCATATAATGAATTCTGGTTCATACTCTGCTTGGCAGCCTTCTTCATCAACCAGGATCATATAATATAGATTGTGGCAACCAAGATAACTATATCGATAATATGATTTGAGATACCAGTGGTTTCTAGGCAACCAGCAATCTGAGTTTTGCACTTTGATAATATAGGTACTGAAGCACAGCATTAACCTAACACAATCAAAACAGAGGGGAGTGAGCTTTAAGAAGGTTCTTTACTTGTGTGCTGAAAAAAAGTGGTGCTGCTAGGACAGATACTGCAACTAATCATATCACAAGCATTGTGACTGTACCTAAGGCACAGAAGTGTAAAATATTATCAAAATGACACATGATAAGGTTGGAACAGGTTTAATATCTGGGTAACACTTTCTGAGGGAGTTGCTGAACACTGAAATCAATACTGAAAGGTATGTACATTATTACAGGTTTCTGGAGATTAATGAATGGAAAAAGGTGTAGGTGAAAAGTGTTAGAATGAATGATGCAATATGAATACTATGTGCAAGAGAAACATGGGTCATAACAGTAGAATAACTTACTAAGCACAGAATATTAGAGGTTTTGTAAAGAGAATGTGAAGTTAGAAGTATGGTTAATTTGAGGATGTTTGACCAGAGAGAGATAGTAACACTAACATGAAAGAATAAGTTGACTATAAAGTAGTGAAGTTGTATGGACATATTCTGATAATCAAAAGTATGACAATAAAATGTCATACATATGTGACAGCTGTGACTCTCTATAAGAATGCTGAAACAAAGGTACATAAAGTATGATGACCCAAAACTTCTGATTATGATTTCAGAACCATGGTGTAGTTTTACAACTACAGGAAGCAGTTATCCTTTTCCACTCAATTTATTATAAATTCATAAAAAATCAGACACCTCAGCAACTAAGAAAAGCATAAAATTATGAGGAACATCCAAGAGGTTAGTAAGAAAAATAGTAAGAAAAATATGAATGTATAGGTCTGTAGTACAAATGAGGAAAGTGGTAAACCACAATAAGAAAGAAACAGAGAGAGTACCTAACTACCAATGAGTACTCAAGATACTGCCATGAAGACTGGGTCAACATATATTACTCAGGTCTTGCTTGTAGAGCTACAATATAAAGGTTCTCTTAGTCTCTACTATTCCAAAATCAACAATGCATGGTTTATCAGGTACAGTGTTGACTTCAACCATGAGTCTAATCTTTCAAATGTTTCTGAGGTTACTCCCGCTTGTTTCTTAATTCTCCTAGAACTGCATTAAAAATCTTTCAAGATAATTTGCCTAACATTTTGATATCTTCATCTGATATTTGTTTAGTATGTTCCCAAGAATGACTCCCGATATGATGATTCTGAATCTTCCTTGTTGAGAAGGTCAAAGCATTATTCCTTCTACATCCTGCTTGTTGCCATGCATTCATCATCATATATCTATTTTTTCTAGCAGTAAGGTTCGAAGTTCTTTCAGCCTCTTGTACTGCTCCTTTGCTTGAAACTATTAGGTTTGTCGTGTGATCTAATTTGTTTATTTCTATCTGTTTAACAGGTGCCTATAAAAAATAGCCATATCATAATATGTTTTGCTTCTTATATATGTATACGGTGAACATGCACAAAAGATGCACTGTATTCTATTTTCCAGCTTATTTATACAAAGAACATTTTCACTATTACCTTTCTGTCTCCTATTGTGAAAATTCTCATTTTCATATCACTCATTATTTGGCTTGAAAGTACCATCTTTTCAATGTGCTCCATAAAGACTATTTTTCTTCTCGCAGTAACTCCCAAGTTTTAAGCAGTTAATTGATGCATGACATATTCACATATCTCCTTGAATTTCATAGCTTCTCTTTCCCCTATTTGTAGTTAATGTCAAGGTCTTTGCAGTTTTTCTTGGTTTTCTTCATTAATCATTGTTTTCCCTACTCTTGTCTTGCTTGCAAACCATTTGACAACTCTCCCTTTCATTCCTGTCTATGCCTAATATCACAATTACAAGGAGTACTGAAGCTAACACCAATGCCTGTGTAAAAATGAAAAACATTTCTGTAAGACATGGTTCCATCTGGAACCATGAATTTTCTTTTCTTTCTTTCTTTCATACTATTTGCCATTTCCCGCGATAGCGAGGTAGCATTAAGAACAGAGGACTGGGTCTTTGAGGGAATATCCTCACCTGGCCCTCTTCTCTGTTCCCTCTTTTGGGAAAAAAAAAAAAAATGAATTTTCTATTGGTCAAAAACTCTTCAATCCACTTTCTAAGGTCTTCTTTCAATCTTTTTTTCATCACTTTCTCCTATAAAACTCAATAGTTTACTTAAAATTTTTTTTAGGAAATCTAGAAATGGAAAAGCACTCTCTTCTCTTGCAGTAGGGTTTCATATGTCATTATAGTAAACAAGTTGTGTTTGTATACTTTTACTTGGTACGAATCCATGCTGGCCTTCATTTATGTAACTGCTCCAAACGCAATGGCCCATCATTGTGCTTCTTTATCACTTCATATACATCAATCACAATGTTTGGCTGAATGTCTATTTTGTCTTGGTTCCCCCTTTTGTGTATCAGTGTTATATGTGCCATTATGTATATATCTGCTTTACCGAGAGTACCTATGGACCAATGAGTGCCTACAAAGAGACTGTGCCACAATTGCAGAGCTATGATGAACACTCATTGCACTTCTAGCTATTCTCAGTTGCCATCTACATCAAATAATTGCCAGAGAGAGAGAGAGAGAGAGAGAGAGAGAGAGAGAGAGAGAGAGAGAGAGAGAATGTGTGTGTACTGACATCTTGCTTCATAAGACTATTCCCCTCTGTTTTTGCATTACCATCTGTGTTTATGTACGACTAATTTCAATCACATGTCAAGAGAAAGAGAAACTACCTTAGTACTTACAAAAAGATTTTGTATGAGGCAGTGCTAACATGCTGCACTCACCATATCTTCTGCTTGTTTCATAATATTGTTCCTTCCCAATGCCTCACAGATTATGTAGTTGTTTATCTTGGGTTGATCCAGAACTGTTTTGTGCCACTTGCTCTGACTTCTTTAGAAGGTTTAAGTACTAACATTTTGCACATTTCTAATCTCAGGGGGAAAACCTTAAAGAGCTTCTTCATCTTTTTAGATATGCTCTCAAATACTTTTCTTGATGTCTTTTTGATGTATTCTAAGAACTTCTCATTAATTCAGTAATCTAATTCTTCCTATTTGTGAAGTTTTTAATCCTACATTTTCTTTAATTCTCACTAATTGTGATAATGTATATATCATTACATATCCTTTTCTTTCCGTAGTAGTGCAAAGCACAACTAAATTCTCTCTAACTCATTAATTTTAATCTGCTTAGTTACTGAGCACACATCATTATTCAATTTCATTTCTTATAAGTTATTTGTATATTTCCATCATCAGCTCTCTGTCTCTGAGAGAGACATTAACTATCATCAAACTACTCATTTCCTACATGATGTGCTTGAAATCCTCAAATCTGGCACTAAAAAATTATTAACTCCCAAAATCCAGCATTAGCATAGTTATCAGTGCTCAGTGAAATCTACGAGCACTTCAGCTACTAAGTAATCACTTATCACTACTTTAGTCTACACCATACAGTTAAGTACAGTATATAATTACATGTCAAGTTTTTGAAAACTTGAATAAACTCATCTGAGAAATTAAAATCTCACAGGATGTCAAAATCAATCTGATTTGCAGTAAAGTTCCCTTTGTGCTTTGTGAAAATTCATTTCTGATTGGGTACATCCACAAGGCCTCAATCTGTTGTTTACTCTGTTTTGAATATGTGGTCATGTCCAATGCATTCTTCACTTCCACATTTTTTCCTTATAAAAGGGTACAACAAGAATCCAAGAGTCAATGATGAGTGTTGTGGTGCTGATGGCATGGTTGCTGCTTAACCCCAAGTTTACTGAATTCAATACATTTGAGTGTAGTGCAATTTTTTGAAAGTGGACTTCAGACTCCAACTTTTAAGATGACTCCTAGATATAATACATTTTCTTCACTTTTAATATCTTTCCCTGTTGGACACCTTGTAAGGTGTTACTAGAATGAGTATAAAGTTAATTGTTTCATGACATTTGCATACATATATCTTCTGTCTATTTATTCATCAACTCTAAATCACTTTGCACTTTTACCTCTTCTGATCCTATCACCTTAATCACTGTTGTTGTCTGCAAAACATCTTACCATAAGCATCGTTTTAAACCTATCTGTCTATCATTATCATAAGAGGTATTGAAGATGATACCAATTCCTGATAAAGTCTTTATCAGACACAAACCAGGTTGCCATTACTTTACTCATCCGTGTAATCAAAACCAATCTGATCATTAACCTGCAGTAAATTTGCCTCCTAAACAATTCTAATGTGATGTTCTGGCAATAAGTTGGAAACAAAGTTGACCCCGAAAAATCCCTTTCATACAAAGGTCATTCCATTTTTTTCCTGAAAGACTAAAGTCATATCTAGGTCCTCTTTCATTGTTTTCCATCTTCATTACTATGCATCTACTGGGGCTGAACTTAATCAAAAATATACTTGACCAACTATAAAAACTGTAAATTTCTTAGCTTGATAATAAAATCTTGTATTTTCCTTTCTTTCATCATGACTTTAACATGATCTGCAAACATATTCAAATAAGAATCCAGTCCTGCTGGTAGGTAATCAAAACTTTGGAAGGCTCTAGTTGAGGCCCAGCCTGTCATCTACAGGCTAGCTGTGACTGGGCCATAAATGCTTACAAACAATTCTAATGGCTTGTATATACATATACATGTATGGTATGGTATATTTGTAAATGATTGTCCTATATTGTACATGAGTGTTTTGTAATGTTAGAAACTCTTAAATATTTGTTCACTGTTTCCTGTGTTGGCAAGTGTCAAGAGCAGTTGAAGAATGGCATCATTTGCTCACATTAACCCTCTAGCTGTCATGTATAATGCATCAAAGCCAGTTCCCATCCACAGCCAAATCTCAAAGCCATTCTACAGTTTACCCTGACCACTTCATATGCCTATGCTCAGTCTACTGACATAATGTCAACCCCTACATACTACACAGTCCTAATTCACTATCACCCTCTTGAGTGTTCAGGTCCCAACAACTCAAAGCCTCTTTCACTCCAACTGTACTTTTATTGTTTCTACATAAATACTCTTGTTCATCAAAAAGTTTTGAACTTATAAATCATCAACATTATTAAGCAGGTGTGTATACCTAAGGAAACTGTCTGTTCCTCATGCCATCTTGCTGGGAGGAGGAAGACGATGATGGCAATGACATCCATTAGTATTTACTGAAACCATATAGTTCCCTAATAAACTGGCCAATCCCTAGCCTCCTTTGTTTAGTTAAAATGTATCTTTCAAGAAAAATCTGATTAAATTTGATCTCTTAAGCAAGTTTCATGTTTACTACTCCAGCAACATCTGGTTTGGTTTCCTGTATCTAATCTTTAAACTCACTCTCTTTTCTATTTACTACTACTCCATCAGTATTGGTATGCTGTATATTATTTTTAGTCCAACGCTAGCATTTTTTAGTATACGTCTTCCTTGAGGAAGAAGTGAGGCAGATCTGCTCATCTCCTCTAACTTCTAGTTTTTGCTGCCGAATGTTTTCTTTATCATTCCCTGGATTGCTCTGATATGTCTCTTCTGCTGAAAACCTCGATACGTTCTTCATGGTCTACAAGTTTCTAAGCTTGTTTTATATCAAGTGCCTATCACACTCCATTATGAATATGTGATCTTTACTGGTCATTTCCTTTTATGTTGACAATATTTTCCTATTCTGAAATTACATACTTCACATTTTTAGCCTTTCATCATTCTCACACCATTATTTCTTCCTTTATTACCCTTCCTTCTTTCTTAGAATGTAATCAACTTCCAGTTAAAAAATACACAGCTCTTTAAATGCTGCTTCACCAACTCTAGTGACTTTGGTCTACCCAATTCATCAACTGCTTCCTACAGTGGTAATTCAGCCACCTCCATATTCCTGTTTCTTTGTAAAACCTATTTGCCTTTAGGCACTCATTTGGAATACCCTACACCTTATATACCATCATACTTTCCATATACTTCCCTGATAATTTTGTTTCAAAAGACTAAGTGTTCCTCTCTGGAGTTTCACTTAGTATACTTATGACCTGTTTAAGTAATGGCCCCAGATCACTGTTCCTTTGCACCAATCAATTATCTTTTCTCCTCTTTATCCTCTATTCCTTTCACCAGTCTTTGATTTCTATGTTCATATTAGGGACATATTCTCATATACATTTCCAAGAAAGAAACCTCTTCATCTTCCTTTTTGATCATTACCAGCACTATGTAGTATCTTTTCACTTACTATTTCCTCTCTCAGTTCAAGTTCATTATAACTGTAATCATACGTTCTCATTTCTGTTTTAAGTCTCCTAATTTCTTCATACATTAGCTGTAAATTTAGATTCTGCTTTTCTATTATTGCTAGAAGCTTCTATAACCCTAAGGTCTCATTAGTATGATCCTTCAATACTTCTCTATGCTTATGTGGGTGAGCATAAGATGAGTACATGTGGGAGAAAATGAGTGGATGTGTATAACTTATCTAAACAGAGTATATCTTGGTGATGATACATAGGCCTGTGAACTATGCTGTGTACAAATGAATGTGCAAGGATGGACTGGAACTTATGTATAAATATGATTAGATTGCTTTACTCTGTTCAAGCAGCACCAAATTATTTACTTATGTATATTTAATCATCCAACTATGTATTCAACCTAAGTGAAATGATAGAACAACACATACTTCATTCTGGCTTAAGCTTATTTATGAGTGGTTGAGGTATGGTGTGCAACTGTAGCATGTGCAACAAGCATGCTAAATTTGGGAATGTTAAATCCACTGTGGTAATTTAGTACTGCACCAGCTACATTCAAGATAAAATGGGATGAAAGGAATTCAAATAAATAGGAACCTCCCTAATCCATTGGCATAAACTGAAGAAATTTTTCAATCTTAATACTAAATAGTTTTACAAAACCAAAGTGAGATACTCGGTCAAAACTAATGTGGTGGACATTGATTAAGGAGGCCAGCAGACAGATGGGAGGGTGACAAGAACCATGGTTATACCTCACATCAAACACCAACCCCGGCCTCAGAGCTTTGCAGTGAACAATCCTCCATGGTGCAAAGAAAAAGTAATCAATGCTAAAACTTTACCAAAAACAGGTCTGCTGTCATGCATTACAGATTCTTTACAGAAATAAGAGGCAATAAATGTCTCAAAGAGCAACAGCAGAGACTGTAGGATTACCTCTGTTTGGGGCTTCTGTAGAAGTTAAGAGAAATGCGGCGACATCAACACATCCCTCCCATACTAGAGGCTTTAATATATGGTCAATCAGCTTTAATATCAATTCTCATTTTTAGGTCTCTACTCTTTCAGTAACATGAAGAGAAATCAAAGGAAAGTTTTTATCAATTACCATAAAAAGTTGCATTTAAGAATCTTTATCAACTAAAATCAAAAGAAAAAAATGTTCATTCCTATAGAAAATAAAATTTCTAATAGCCTCTGAACAGACATAATGTTATTCATGTATGTTGGGGATGACTTGAAAGCAACAGGATATGGATGATACAGTAAAGTACAGTGGCACCCTCGGACACCAACACCAAAAAAAAAATGAGTAGCCACATCCAACTTGGAAGAAAAAACTGATGCAGCAGAAAACCAAAAACCTGAAGAAAAACTTTCCAAACTCTTAATTATAACCTGAGATCAGCAGCAGTATGAGAATATTCTAAATCAGTCAAACACACCAATTACAATAATTACTTCTAAAGAGCAATTAAAATTACATGAAAATTATACTGATCCAAAGTTAAAGTCTAAGAATCCAGGTCTTAGTGCGGTGTCCGGCATGTGCACAACAAAACTGTCAGGTGTGCCCTTAGCAATCTTACCTTGTTGGCTCTACCTTCCGCTTCATGCTAGAGAGTCAAAAACAAAACAAAACTGTTAGGATGCAAAACTGATAATGGTTTTGACTCTAAAGTGGCACTTAGGACATAGGCACAAAAACTATGACTTTAACTTGACAAGTTATGACAATTAAAACAGAAGACATTGGTGATCAAATCAAGAGTGAGATCACCAAAGTGCCATTTTAGAATTTGAGCCATAAGCATTCATTATATATTATCTTTTCGGCTAGAGGAGACTGTTGGGTCATGCCAGTGCCACTACACTTTTCCACAAGCACACTAGCTGGACCTTATTAATGTAAAACTAAAACCTGTGAAAAATGGTGAATAGGATTTGGAAAACTTGTGAAATTCCAAATCATTTAATCTAACATGCATGTGCCAACTTCTCTAAGCCAGTTTCACAAGACTTCTAATGAGTGGCACCACCAATTCTCAACTTCAGGTCACAATGCTACTCCAGTTCCAATCTTTAATCAACTAAAGAGGAGCTCAGTTGTTTACAACTATGGTATAGTCTACCTGCAAATTGGAAAGTTAAATTTCTTTGATAGTTATTCGAGCCAACTTAACTCTGACATTGGTCCTTAAACATTGGATTCACCCAGTTACAAAATGGAAGATCTGACTATGCAAATTCAACAAAGTGACTACTGTTTCATGAACTCTATTTAATCTAAACTGAGAAATTCTTTACATAAATATTATCAACTGATTTTATCTGCAACACAAAACATGAGCAACATAGCTTCTCAAATAAGAACAAAATCTAATTCAAGTTAAATAAGCAGTACCAGCTTCCCTCAGAATAGATATGTGCCTGTTCGGAATTCCTTAAACAGCAATAATTACCTGAAGCAGTACAATGGTATGCTTATAAGCAGGTATGTGGAATATTACCAAAACAGAAGAAAAATTATTACACTTGGATCTGAAGTGGATATCTAGTTAAAAGATAAATAGTCAGGATCTGAAGTAACTACAGTAGTTCTTCAATGGGTGTATTGGGTAAACATTTCCTTACTTGGCATGGAAACATATAAAGATGGATGATTACCTGTGGCATTTGTCATGCAAAGCTTTGCTCCAGCATTATCTTTTAGTTCACAAACTGCTGATGTGCCATATACAGCAAGTGCAACTGCCTAAGAAGGTGCCAAATATGGCCTGAACCAATAAAAAATCTGGGGCATGGTAAACAGTGGAGGAGCAATTCTGGAAGCAACTACAGGCAACTCAGACAATGCTTCCACATCCTTCACCCATATTTTTTCAACTCAGCTAGTCGGTAACCATTAAACTGCCATGAGAGATAGTATATCATTTTTGCATTGCCCAGGTAGCAAAAAAATTTATATACTGTGTATAACCCATTTATCTATCTACAACTCTGATGCCCATTCCTCCGCAAATTCCCCTCAAGGGAGTGGCCACGGCAAAAGAGTCTCCACTTATCCCAGCTTTTACATGCCTCTCTTGCATACACCATTCTTTCACCATTTCTCTCCCTCCAGTACTCTCTCACTCTATTTCCACATGTCACGGGTAGTCTTCTCACACCAACCCCTTTAATTGTACTATCACATACTCTCCTTGTAAACTCCCTGTATTGCATTCTTTCAACATGCACAAACCACCTCAAGGTATTACATTTCAACCACTCCATAATTCATTCCTTTTGCATTCCCTGCCATACCAGATCTCTCACACACACCATTACACCATGTGTAAGCATATGCGATTGAAGGTAAATGCAAGTAAAAGTAGAATAATGATGTTTGAAAGGAAACAGATGGAAAGTATAGATTTTACAAATTCATTCCATCTTGTCATACCACATGCTCCTCTCTTGACAATAGATCATTTCCACATCCTGGATTCTTGACCTCTGTGATTCATTCCATGTTTCAGCTGCATAGCTTAGGGTCAGGAGACCTATGCTGTTCCTTAATCCTTTCATCACTTCCATACTTACACTTCTACCATTAATTATTCTATTAAGGGACCCAATGACTCACTTTCCCTGTACTGCTCTCTCCCTTATCTTTCTTTCCGTATCACCAAACTTACTCAAGATAGCTCCCAAATACTTAAATTCTCTCACCTTTTCCAGTCTTTCTAACTCCATATTCATAACACAGTTTAGTCAACTTTCTGCTCTCGCTCTATAAGGCTTTGTAAAATCTATACTTTCCATCTGTTTCCTTTCAAACATCATTATTCTACTTGCATTTACCTTCAATCGCATATGCTTACACATCATAAAACACACTTACAATCTTATGCAAATCCTCTTCATTCTCAGTGAACAACACAGTATCATCTGCAAACAGGCTCATCACTAGCCACCATACTTCAACACCATATGCCAACTCTGAGCCCTCTTTCCTTAATTCTACTTTCACCTCTCTTATCACTCCATCCATATACATGTTAAAAAGCCATGGTGACATCATACAGACCTGCCTCACACCCATATGTACACCAAAACTTTTGCTCAACTCTCCATCCTTTCTTACACATACAACTGTTCCTCTATAAAAGGCTTTCACACCATCCAACAGTTGTCCCCCTATCCTGTATATTCTGAACACAACCCATAAAGCATTTCATTCAACTTTGTCATAAGCTTTCTCCAGATCCATAAAAGCTGCAAACAGTTTCTTACCTTTCACTAGATACTTTTCCACAGTCATTTTCACCGCAAAAATCTGATCCACACATCCCCACCTTTCCTATAACTTCCTTGCTCCTCACTTATTCTGCATTCAGTCACTTCAATTATTCTATCAATCAACACTCATGTAAACATTCTTCCTGGTATACTTAACAGACTTATTCCAATATAACTTCTACACATATCCTTAGAATGTTTTCCTTTGAATAAACAAACAATAATAGCTTTCACCCAATCCTCAGGCACAACCTGCTTCCATGCTAAATTATATATCAAATGCATCCACTCTATCAAAATTTCTCCTCCATACTATATGTGCGTGCGTGGGTGTTTATATATATATATATGTGTATGTGGGTGGGTTGGGCCATTCTTTTGTCTGTTTCCTTGCGCTACCTTGCTTATGCGGGTGATGGTGATTAAGTATAATAATGATAATATAATAATAATAATAACAATCTAACATTCCAGCAGTAATCCCATCCACTCCTGGTTCCCTTCCTACCTTCAACCCATTATTGCCTTTTCTACCTCCCTTCTTGCTACAAGTCCCTGCACTTGTATTCTTTTCCTTCCATCTTCCATACTTTCTTTCTTTCATACTATTCGCCATTTCCCGCATTAGCAAGGTAGCGTTAAGAACAGAGGACCGGGCCTTTGAGGGAATATCCTCACTTAGCCCCCTTCTCTGTTCCTTCTTTTTGAAAATTAAAAAAAAACCAGAGGGAAGGATTTCCAGCCCCCCGCTCTCTTCCCTCTTAGTTGCCTTCTACGACATGCAGGGAATACGTGGGAAGTATTCTTTCTCCCCTGTCCCCTGGGATATAACAACTGCTGCCTCCCCTTCTCTCAAATTCATAAGTTCTTCCTTTTGATTTAGTATCTTCCCTTCCTTACTTCTCACATTTACATCACATTTCCATTCTTACATCCATCTATTTCCTTTTTCACCTCCTTACAGTTTATTTCCTTATCTTCAATAAACTTTTCAATTAACTTTCCTCCAAAATCTTCATTTATTCTTTCTTTGTTTTCATCTACTAGCTTATGAACATTCTACTTACACATCTTACATTCTTTCCTCCCCTTTGCTGAACTTCCACTGGTACATTCCTTTCAAGCAATCCACCATATGCCTTTTTCTTCTCTCCACAGCATTTCTAATTTCATCTGTCCACTATGTATTTCCCCTTTTACTCTAATATCTCACAGCCTTGTATCTAACCACAAATTATAAACCTTTAACAGTCTTCCACTGAACAATTTAAACAACTCATTCACACATGACTGCATCCCTATGTAAATTTACATAAACCATGTATTCAGATGTATATAAAACATGGAACATATTACTGATTACTGGCAATTATATCATGATCACATAGTGAGATGTGTCTACAGAAAACTCTTGTCAACTACTGGGGATATGTTCCAGGAAGACCCCATGGTTAACAACACCATGGTTTCGCAAAGGTATAGGGCCTATAAGAAACAGGGGATAAGGGGGAGTAACCCTAAAGACCTCAAGTCCTACACAGAATGCTTCAGGATTAGAAATATGCATGTTTTACTTCATGTACAACATGACTATTCTGTGAAAAAGTATAAATCGTGTATGGGACTTGTATCCACCCTCCTCTGCACATCCTCATCTATAGTACATGCCTTGCATCCATGTAACACCGATGGGGGTCACAATACCATCAAGCATACTCATTTTTGCCCTCCCAGATAATGAACTCTCATTCCACACATTATTCAATGCTCTACAAAACTTTGTTGCCTCACTCATCTTATGACACTTACACTGCCATAGTTCTATTTCCCACCATGTCAACTCCCAGTTAACTAAAACACATCACTTCCTCCAATTTCTCTCAAATCAAACTCACAGCCCATCAAACCAGTCTCTCTACCTTGCTAAACCTAATAACCTTGCACATTCTTAATTACTTTCAGCTTCCTCCTCTCAAATTCAGTTATCAACTTCTGCAATTACTCAATCAATATAGTAAAATGTGTCACATTTTTAGTGCTGGAAACAAAGTGTAAGTTTACACATGACATAATTAGTCGAAGCACAATAAAGTTTTATAAGTGTTTTAATTTCCACATTAAGAGTAATCTTACCTGAATATGCTTGTGACTGGACTCTTTCAGTAAAAATTTCTTACAAATATATCTTCCTTTAAACCAACTTTGGTGTTCTTATGAAGACTGGAAGTTAGGTAGCACTGTGAATTAAAGTGGCAAGTAAGTGGTGCCAACTGGTGACCATTTCAGGCAATAGCCTTGAGAGGGTGATTCACCGGGTAAATTATCTGATTTGGAATTTTTCCAATCTTTCATGAATTCTACATTATTTTTCAGAGGAGTTTTTAACCTTCCATTGATAGGGTCTAAGTGGATACCATACCAACAGGTGAAAGGGCAGTGATGTTACAACATTTCCTCAAGCTGAAAAACCATTCTCTCATCAATGTAAGTAGTTTTATTCATATTACAGTTACCTGTTAGAGGGTTATAATGACACAGCCATGTATCTAACACCTAAAATGGTCAAGAATGACTAGGATCATAACATTCAATCCAACTAGGTCTAAAGGCTTATAAAAATATTCTGTGTAAATAAAAGTATCAATTTTCTCAACATCAGCATCTTAATAGGAAAGCCACTCATACTTAATATCATAAACGAATATGTATATGAATATAGAGAATATGTATGTGAATATAAAGAATACTATATGAATATCAACTAATATTTTTTTGAATTAATGACATCATATCACTGAAAATGTAAAGTGGTTGGTATATCATGGCTTCATTACGCAACTCACAATGTCTTGGTTTCTATACTGAGTCACACTAAAATGCAACTGATAAATACATTCACAATTTATAATGCAATCAGCAATGACTAAAATTACAGCTAAGTAGCCTTCGCTAATATCTTCATTTATGCTATATTATAACAAACTGTAATTCATCAATAGCAGTACTGCAGCAACTGGAATCTATCTAATAGCAATATGACTAGGTATACAATTATGTTCTTTACGGTGTGCAACAAAACATACTCAGGTTCGTGGTAGAATGCCATAAATTTCATTGAGTGAAACATGAAATTCATGGGCTTGAGCTCACTGGATAATGCAAAACCTAAATTCCAAGTATATAATTCTTGCATTGACTGAATATGATGTAAAATAAGAAAATAAAAAAATCACAGGTAAAACTAACAGCTCTGATCACATGTTCTTATGTAAACGGTTCTATGAAACTAAAGTTATAACATTCTTGGTACAACAGTAACATTGGTACTGGCATGGTTATTGGAAATGAAGATGTTCCAAGGGGATGGTACCTTTGGTGACCCCCAAATCTGGAGGGCCTTCTCTCCAACCGCTGAACACTGTCAGGCAGCATACAAGAGACAGGGAGGGAGTATTAGAAAGTTAAGCTGGGACTGCCAATAAGGATGGGTTCGTTAGTGGGAAATCTGCCCTTTGCAAAAAGGACAACAATGAATCGTGGCAGATCTTTTTTTAATGTCATCACATTCCCAAGAAACTTCAGCAAAAATAATCGATCAAGTGGCATTTTCTAAAAAATTCCTGAAATAGAATGTTAAAGAAAAGATCAAACTCCAATACAAGTAAACCACTGATAGGATAAGCCATTTTAGATGAGTTATGCATTAATCTGCAGCTTATGCACTATGTGGACTATATGGCCATCTTCCTAAATTAGAGATCTGATACTGCACAAGTCCAGCACACAAAACTTAAAAAAATATTAGCTAGCTGCATACAAGTATATCTAAAATCCTCTAAAAATATATACAGGTGCAGCTAATGAATATCACACTGAAACATCTGATATCATAATCAGGAATACCGGCATATGCATACAAACCAACCTTATATGTAAAATAACCATAATTCAACCTTTCAGTAAATGGTGAAGACTTGAAAATCAATTCAACCTTTAACTCCCTGCACTGAACTACTTTGCTGTATTATTCTTACGTACTTTAACTTTTAAAAGATACGGATGCAGCAGCAGGCAGTAAGTTCCCCAAAAAAACAACGTCTCCAGAACTAAGGCTAAATAAAAAAAGGCTTTAATCAATTCTCAAAAAGTCAACATACTCATTTGCCTCCAAACTTCCTTATCTACATAACCAAAGAACATTCATCTGCATCATACCTACTACATTTTCTGTCTTTTAGAGAAGTATCGCATTTCCCACCTTACTGAGGTAGCACCAGGAAATGAAAAACAGCCTCATTTGGTCACATTCATTCTCAAGTTGTCATGTTCTGGTAATGAAAATACATTAATAATTTCAATAAAACCCTTTACTCTATACCACTCAGTTTCTCAACCTAGAGTGTCATTCCCTTCAAACAGTAAGATATGATGATATCTCCTTGAAGAAGAGGATAGGATATTCTGTATCTATTACTTCAAACAATGGCATCAAAATGAATAAAAAAAACAAAACTTAAAAAATAAAAGATACTTAGAGTCCTGTTAAGTTCATCATAATGTTTGCTAAATACTTATCTACTGGATCAGATTCACAAGTATTCTCAACCCTAAATTAAATTCCCATGACAGGAAGCTGTTCAGATGAAGAAAGTTCTTCATGTTCTGTTCTCTTACACATCAGAAGAATGGTCATGGAAAAACATTTATTTATTTATTCATTATACTTTGTCGCTGTCTCCCGCGTTTGCGAGGTAGCGCAAGGAAACAGACGAAATAAATGGCCCAACCCCCCCCCATACACATGTATATACATACGTCCACACACGCAAATATACATACCTACACAGCTTTCCATGGCTTACCCCAGACGCTTCACATGCCTTGATTCAATCCACTGACAGCATGTCAACCCCGGTATACCACATCGCTCCAATTCACTCTATTCCTTGCCCTCCTTTCACCCTCCTGCATGTTCAGGCCCCGATCACACAAAATCTTTTTCACTCCATCTTTCCACCCCCAATTTGGTCTCCCTCTTCTCCTTGTTCCCTCCACCTCCGACACATATATCCTCTTGGTCAATCTTTCCTCACTCATCCTCTCCATGTGCCCAAACCACTTCAAAACACCCTCTTCTGCTCTCTCAACCACACTCTTTTTATTTCCACACATCTCTCTTACCCTTACGTTACTCACTCGATCAAACCACCTCACACCACACATTGTCCTCAAACATCTCATTTCCAGCACATCCATCCTCCTGCGCACAACTCTATCCATAGCCCACGCCTCGCAACCATACAACATTGTTGGAACCACTATTCCTTCAAACATACCCATTTTTGCTTTCCCAGATAATGTTCTCGACTTCCACACATTCTTCAAGGCCCCCAGAATTTTCGCCCCCTCCCCCACCCTATGATCCACTTCCGCTTCCATGGTTCCATCCGCTGCCAGATCCACTTCCAGATATCTAAAACACTTCACTTCCTCCAGTTTTTCTCCATTCAAACTCACCTCCCAATTGACTTGACCCTCAACCCTACTGTACCTAATAACCTTGCTCTTATTCACATTTACTCTTAACTTTCTTCTTCCACACACTTTACCAAACTCAGTCACCAGCTTCTGCAGTTTCTCACATGAATCAGCCACCAGCGCTGTATCATCAGCGAACAACAACTGACTCACTTCCCAAGCTCTCTCATCCCCAACAGACTTCATACTTGCCCCTCTTTCCAAAACTCTTGCATTTACCTCCCTAACAACCCCATCCATAAACAAATTAAACAACCATGGAGACATCACACACCCCTGCCGCAAACCTACATTCACTGAGAACCAATCACTTTCCTCTCTTCCTACACGTACACATGCCTTACATCCTCGATAAAAACTTTTCACTGCTTCTAACAACTTTCCTCCCACACCATATATTCTTAATACCTTCCACAGAGCATCTCTATCAACTCTATCATATGCCTTCTCCAGATCCATAAATGCTACATACAAATCCATTTGCTTTTCTAAGTATTTCTCACATACATTCTTCAAAGCAAACACCTGATCCACACATCCTCTACCACTTCTGAAACCACACTGCTCTTCCCCAATCTGATGCTCTGTACATGCCTTCACCCTCTCAATCAATACCCTCCCATATAATTTACCAGGAATACTCAACAAACTTATACCTCTGTAATTTGAGCACTCACTCTTATCCCCTTTGCCTTTGTACAATGGCACTATGCACGCATTCCGCCAATCCTCAGGCACCTCACCATGAGTCATACATACATTAAATAACCTTACCAACCAGTCAACAATACAGTCACCCCCTTTTTTAATAAATTCCACTGCAATACCATCCAAACCTGCTGCCTTGCCGGCTTTCATCTTCCGCAAAGCTTTCACTACCTCTTCTCTGTTTACCAAATCATTTTCCCTAACCCTCTCACTTTGCACACCACCTCGACCAAAACACCCTATATCTGCCACTCTATCATCAAACACATTCAACAAACCTATACTACAAACATATACTACATATACTACATATACTACATTAACAATTCAAAAATAAATAAAGATTAGTAAACCACATTCTCCTCCTCCGTTTGATGTATTTCATAACTTGCTTGGTCAAAATGAAATTTCAGATTCACATACTCCACTCAAAGGATCATAAATGGTAAATTCACTACCACTAGATGAGTCTGAGAATGGTAATGATCTGACTGATGACAAATCTAACCCTTACAGAAGGATGAGGCATACCATGATTTGTCATAAAAGAATTAGCCTTTTTAGGGAACTCATCTGTATACCTGCTGCCACATCCTTTGTTCTTTGTGCTTCAATAAACAAGCTATTCAGTGCATTTTTAGATAAAAAAAAAAAAAAAAAGCTGAGTTAATAATTTCACATTCCGGTGCACATCATTGGTAAAGGCATAATCATGGGAAACACCTAGACACAGGAACATCCATGAGTGAATCTAATATCATTTAGTTTCAACACAGTGTACTCTCATATCCTATCATTACACAGACCTCATCTTAAATAAAATTCTCCAAATTTCATGAATGTATATGATAGCCTTTTATAATCGTACAATAGATACCATAATGGTTAAAAAAGATCAACAAAAAGGATCCACAACATATATGTAACACATTTCTGTGCAGTGGCAAAATCTACATAAATAATCATCTTTCTTCTAAGGGGATAAAAAAGATTATTACATTTAAATAGACCACATTTAACATTATCAGAATCTTTAGTTATACTGTTTTTTCCTTTTAATGATACAGTTTTAAAGTATGATGAACAGAAAAGAGAGTAAGACAAAATGAAAATATCAGGGTTAAGTACTTAGTAATAATACAGATCCATGACAACACATTTCCACTTAACAAAAAGGACCAGCAAAAAAAGACCAAATCTTGCAGTTAGCTTAAATCACTCCAAGTCAGAATTAGGTGCCTTAGAAGTTTTATGAAAACATTCTTTTACCGCTGTTAGAATGCATTTTATCAAAATATGTTTCGAATGTGTGACAAACTCTTGCTTCTTAAAGACAAGGCCAGTGAACCAGGGAAATATGTGAGTCCACCTCTCTTTGAGAAGACAAAGTAATCTCCCACTAACAACTTATGTGTAAACCCACTATCTGTCCCTAAGATCAAGATCATCTTTTGCAAATTACTGCTTGCCACACACTCTTCTTATGGATGGTCTAATGACATAAGCCCATATCTGGATACATGCGAATAAACACAAATAGCACATTCCTACAAACCCTAGAAAATAGTGCAGGATATATAAGAAAGTGAATAAAAGGAAATAAGATTGGAAAGGCAAATGAAGGTTTGCCTTCCAAGAGTTCAAAACTCTGTAATACATATATGAGTCAGAGAGAAGGCAAGAAAGAAAGAGCTTAAGTGAAAAGAGGCAATTGGAAAACTCTCAAGCTTCCTAATGAAATGAAGTGATGAACTGAGAGTAAGGGAGAGGTGTCTGGCAGACCTCTAAGTACAACACATGGAGTGTCTCACAGATCCCCACTAAGGTAATGGTGTACATGGGTGCTGGCAGAGATCTACAGGCTTCCATGACCAATGCCCTCAACCCAAAGGTTCCTAGAATAAATTGCAGTACAAACACCTATTTGACATCATGATTACTAGCATTTGAAATAAGCAGAGAGAGGTTTGAGAATGGCAGAGTTCCTTACTTACAGCAAAAGCTCAGAGGCAAAAAAATGAAGATATGAGTCCTAGAAACATTAAAACTTTTCTCTGGAGCACATGAAGAAAAAAGTACAAAGCAGGAATGGCAAAAGTTGCTAAAGAGAGAAAGAACAAATTTGGAAATTTGTCCATTGTAAGCCTAATAAGATCAGCTCCACATATACAATGCAAAGAGACTTCTGTGGAAGTTTGATCCTTGTCAATCAAGAGAGATGAAAGGAATCAAAGGCATTCTGCAGTACATACCCCTGTCCCTCCACGAAATTAATTTCATATGGTGAGGACACCGTTAACCAGCTGAAATTCTGGTCCACTACAAGACCAGTAACAACCTGAAGCAAATGAACCAGTAACAGAGTGAAATTGGAAATGAACCACATCAGACAGACTACTCCAATGGTCACTGCTAATGAACCTAACTGGTCAGACTAGGGTTGTGATTTAATGCACTCTAAAACTATGTGACAGTCAAGACGATCATCTTATTCTTTCACAGGATGGTGGTGAAACAATAAATTCCACAATGGCAAAATTTAAAAGAGCTATTGGGCCTTTACCACAGCTAAATCTGGTTCCACTGGTAGAGTGAAGAGTGGCTTCAAGCCTGGGAATGATTATGCAAGAGCAGAACCCACTGCATTCTGGGACAAAACAGAAGTGGCATCCCTGCTTCTGTTCTGGGATCTGATACCATATAATTAGAACTCCAATTCTTTTATTAAAGCAGCAACCTAGGTCCATCACAGCAGCAAAAGTCTGCCTGTAATAGCAGCACCTTTGCCTATTTAACAATATTATGCTTTAAGAACCTTATGGACCTTGATTTTTTTGCTGAGGAGATTCTTCAGCTTTCCTCTGGTTAGCAAAGCTAAGTAAAGTAACCAATTCATCTATCCAGGAGTGGGAATCTTGAATGCAGATAGATAATAAAGATGGTTTTGCCTGATCCAAGGAACATAGGTACTACATCTTGTTTGCTGCATCACTAAAGAAAGTATTAGCAGGCCTTTCTTGGTAAAGTGAAGTTTGGTAGAGTAACCAACCTCTCTATTCAAGAATGGCAAACCATGTGGTTAGATCATAAAGACAATCCCAAGTGATGCAAGAACAGTGTGCAACATGACAACCTGCAGCTAGGCTTAATTAGAGCAACATCCATTGATAAGAACAGGGTAACAAGTTATATGAAGAAGTGAACTGTCAGCAACTTGCTGGTTCTATCACTGAGACTGTGCCTGGACTTTCCTTTGCAATGAATGAGGTTGGGTTGAGTAATTAACTTCTCTATCCCGGAATGACAAACCTCACATTTGAATGGAGAGTTCCCGCGTTGCAAGGACACTGTGCAATACAGAAGTCCTGCAAGCAATCAATCATACACCACCCCATGGCATATCTTCAGGTACTTATATTGAGTGGCAGCTGTTATGCACGTAACTTAATCAATGGACCTGGAGATACACAAAGGCAAACATATTCTAAAGGGCTGCCTAACAATGAGACAGTACAGATAGCCACAACCAGATAGCACTACAATCACAAGTGATGAGAGTGGTCCTGAAGAATTCAGCAAAAATAGTAAAAACAATGTATTAAAAACACTCTATGTATAACTCACAGGGTAAAAACCACTCAAGATACAAAACTACATTGACAAAATGTGCTTTGGTGCATACAAGTGAGGAAATGGTAAGAAGTTCTAACTAGTAAATAAATCTAGAGTATAGGGGTCCCTCACATTTACTGTAAAACAATACAATTAGAGGTAACAACCTAATCATTAGTTTCTCCCCATACAAAGTTAAACTAAGATAAAAGAGTAATTGGCTTGTTTAAGTAGTAGGACAAAATTATGGATAGAAAAAAAATAAAAGAACAAAAGTGAAGATGCCCAAGCCAGAGTTAGGGTACTAATGTATACACAGAGATGAAGATTTATTGTTTATTTTCACTCTGTTTGAACCTTGATTTGGGATAGTGACATCAAGAGACAGTAGCAACCAGTGATTTGCAGAGATTCTGTCCATGAGATAGATAATGTATTCACCAACAGGTTATAAATCTGTAATATCATTATATCATTTCCAACAAGAGAGGGACCTTCTTATCACCCTTGCTTATTGGCTAATTTCTGTTCAGAAACAGAAATCTGGTGAATGAAACATTTTTCTTGTGAAAGACTGGGCTGGGTAGACTCTAACTGCCCTATTGCTCATAGCATGTGTAAATGCAAAAGGAACTCAAAATTCTTATAAAATAGCCACCAATCAGGTCCAGGCTGACAAAAAGTCTCAACCATTTAGATATTGACAAGAGCCCTAATATTTTGATACAATAAAGACATTAGGTGCCATTCCTTCAGACCCAGATGAAGTAGTGTAGCAGTCAGTGTTCCTGCCTATGACCCCCAAGGTCAAGCACATAGGTTTGAATCCTGGTTGTGGTATCTAGTCCCAAGCCAACCCAGCTGTTCATCCACCCCTATCACTTAGTGAATGAAATGGGTACCTGGCTCAAGCTATCTAATGATCAATATCTCTGATGCCTGTTCCCTTCAGGAACTTCGTCAAAGGGGTGATCACAGAATAAGAGTCTCCATTACTGGTGAACTCCAATGCCACTTCTTAGCCTTTAGTGCCTCACCCTAACAGGCCACTGGCTGAGGGCAACTCTACTGAAGGGTATATATATGTTTTCCAAAAACTTCTTCAAATCTTCATCCTCCCCTCCAAAAGTATAGTGATCACACATCACACTAGCTGCCCCTCTCAACACAATTACATCCAAAAGCCTCTCTTTTACAAGCCCATCAAATGATATGCAATCCAAAAATGTTCAATGACCATCTCTACTACTCACATATATTTATGTATGTCCCTCAAAGCCAGGTCTTCCCAGTCATCCGTCATTTTTCTGCACACAACTCCACAAGACACATCCACTGACATACACATATATATGCATATACACACATACATGTACATATGTATATTCATTTGTTCATATTTATCATACATAATTGCTGTTTCCCGTTTCAGCAAAATAGCACCAGGAAACAGATGAAGAATGGCCCATCCACTCATATACACACATACATATATATATACGTAAAAGCCTATACATGCACATATATCAATATATGCATACATATACATATATACACATGTGCATATTCATACTTACTTGCCTTGATCCATTCCTGTCACCACCCTGCCACACAGGAAATAGCGTCACTACCCCCTGCTTCAGCGAGATAGCGCTACGAAAACAAACTAATAAAAGGCCAAGTTCATTCACACTCAGTCTCTAACTGTCATATGTAATGCACTGAAACCACAGCTCCCTATCCACAACCAGGCCCCATATACCTTTCCATGGTTTACCCCAGGCATTTCAAATGCCCTGGTTCAGTCCATCGAAAGCATGTCAACCCTGGTATACCACATCGTCCCAATTCACTCTATTCCTTGCATGCCTCTCAGCCTCCTGTATGTTCAGGTCCCATAAGAGACTGAGTGTAGAATGGCAAAAGGTGAGAGCAAATGACGTGAGAGTGGGTGAGGAATAGGATGCAGTTATGGTCAGCCAAAAGCAGACTGGTGGATGGTCTTTTCAAAATTCTGAGTTCCATTTGGGAAAAAAATCTAAGCAGATTTCACCCCAGTTAGGTCAAAGCAAAACCTTTCTAGACCTTGTCTTTAATGAATTCATAAAACTTAAAATATGGCTGCAATGCAAGTCTTAGACCCTCCTGAACTAAATACTAAAATTCTTTTAATAGCAACAACAGTTTATTGCAAACTCACCTAGACTTGGGTTTCTCTGTAGCAGGGGTGGTTGCAGTAGAGGAAGCAGAAGGTGTGGTTGTTGATGAGTCATTTTCTCCATCTTCATCCATATCCAATGGAATAAGCTGACTCTGCCGGACAAAGATGCCACATCCTTCTTCACACTACAAAACAAAGGTCACTGTGAAAGACTTCCTATGTAAAATAAACCAGTGCTATAGATAAGTTTCATTAACATGTTGCAAAGCTCAGCCCTTGGACTATACAAGCTTTCATGTTTTCCCTCACAACATCTATGCCATGAACATCCCGGGAGGTACTTAAGTTTTTAAGAAATAAAAAATCTGTGTTGCAAATGACTTTCAAAGGTTGTATATACCTAATCCACTTTTAGGAATTATGAATGGTAGAATACTGGCATATAAGAAGGAGAGGGAGGAGAAAGAATACTTCCAACGTATTCCCTCCATATTGTAAAAGGCAACTAAAGGGGGCAGAAGTGGGGTGCTGGAAATCCTCCCCTCCAGTTTTTACTTTTCCCTCTAAGTCTCAGTCATCTGTTCTGGAATGCTACCTCACTAACATGGAAAATGGTGAATATGTGTGAGAAAAAAGACACCAAATTTCTCCCCTGCTGGTACTTTCCCCATTTACATATCAATTTATGAAACCCTACTCCATTAAAACTTTTTTGTCCTATCAATTACTTATACTGCCTCTACAGGACGCTATTGTTCTTTGTTAAAATATCTTGCTGTGTAAGCAAAGGTTATCTACAATGCTTTACCTCTGAATGAGTGAAGGAAATTAGTAGGTATGACCAATCAGTGCACTGATCACTGTTATTACTTGTATAATTGTGAGGGCATAAAGGTTTATTGGAGATTAGCAACTTAGTTATGAGTTAAAAAAATACTAAGTTACAATGTCCAAAGTCCTTACTAAATTGGCTCTAAAATTTTTCTACTTTTAGAACTATAAACTAAAAGTTAGCACAAGATTCCTCATTCCATGACTGACTTCATAAAAAAACATAAACAAGTACTTCAGGACCGTAAATAATACAAATGCGGAAGTGTAATACGTGGAAAACATTAAACTGTTTGTATCAACATCTCGAAATCAGGTAAAAAAATAATCTCGGTTTGATTATCTTCAACTACAATACTACACTTTACAACACAACAGCTCATTGCTCCTCATTCATTTTGCATTCCTTCATAATTTCTACAAACATCCTTCGCATCTTCTCCCTTGAAAAGGTGTCAACACACAATAATAGTTTTCATCCTCATGCTTCCATGCTAAATTACATATCAAGTGCATCCACTTTATCACACACTCTCCTCCATAATTTAACATTTCATCTGTAATACCATCCACTCCTTTAGCCTTTCCTTCCTTCAACCTCATTATTGCCTTTTTTATCACCCTTCTTGCTATAAGCCCCTGAACTTGTATCCTCTTCCTTCCATCCTCCATACCTATGAATGTAACAACTGCTGACTCACCTTCTCCCACATACATCAATTCTTCAAAATACTCTCCCCATCTTTTCACTTCCAACTTATGATTCACTAACTCCCCTTCCTTATTTCTCACATTTACATGTCCACTCTTACATCCATCTCTTTCATTTATTACCTCTTCCAGTAAAATTTCTCATATTCCTTAAGCATTTCGCTCAACTTTCTTCCAAAATCTTTATTTCCTCTTTTCTTGCTTTCCTCTAACAGCCTAACATTCCACTTACACATCTTATATTCTTCCCTCCTCTTTTGCTGAATTTCCACTCACAGAACTGACTGCTACTGCATTAAAGCTCTAGAATACCTTATGCACTATTACTCTGAAATTCCTGCTGCAAACCAAGTAAGAAAAATTCAGATTCAGTTTTCAACAAGCAGGTAGGAAGTGCCAATCTTTCTCCATCCATGGTAGTAAAACCAAAGCAAAGCAATAAAAGGAAATATTTTTTTTCTCATTGTTTTACTAATAATTCTTTCTCCTTTGACACTACTACATTCTCCAGATCCACCTCAACAATATATCAATACCACCACCTATTCCCAGTCACTTCCAGTTCCTTTATGTACAACGAAAAAACTTCTTTATACATAACTCGAAGTTGCATAAATATGGAGCTGCTAATGAAAACAATAATGTGAAAATCTAAATTAAGATTGGGTCCTTCATGTCCTACAGATTTAATATCTGTGGGATGGTAATATCTATGAGATCAATGTAAGAGGCAAAACCAGTAACTAATATAGATGACTGCAAAAGAAAAGGTATTTCAAACTCTTCATGTAATCAAGCCTTAATATTGAGACATGCAATATGTACATGCCACATTCTCCACTGGCCCAAAACATAATTGATATACAAGATCTGAAAAGTCATAACAAGATTAAGAAGTAAACAAATATCACACTCACAAAAAAGGTGAAAAAGTAAATTCATGAGAGGCGGAAAGGAACAAATGAAGAGAATATTAAACTACAATAAGAGGCACAATCAAATGGGAGAAATGCAAAGTGGTTAGTTACCCAAGCACAGACTGACTGGTACTCTACATAAAATGTCTAACATGCATTATAGAAGCTAATTCATACAAGATATATCTTACCACCATCCAAATGTTTAGGCATAATTCCACCACTAATACTGTAGTTTTCTTAAATCAATGCAACATTGGCATTCACAAATCATGGCCATCTCAGATGAAAGGTAAGATTACAAATAAAAACAAAGTAAAGCATGAATAAGTTTGAGTTCCTCAAGTATTTGTACACTCAACTCTTAGAAGTGGAAAGGTTATAAGAAGAGGGAAAGACAAAAGAGAATTCATCAGCTTTGCTGTACAAGGAAAGAAGGAAGTATCATAATGGTCAATCCTCTGGAGGTGTCCACATACAAGCTATGGAAAGCAGCAGCCTTATGAATGCCACTAGTCAAAGTCGTACGGGCTAGGATACAAGCAGAAAGTTAAAGAGAGATATGGCCAAAATAATACCTACAAAAGAGAAAAAGGGGAGCAACATCATGGCAGGTGGAAAGGGAGGGATAGCTCATGAGAGATGACAGGAATAGAGTTATGAGGATGCAAAGCTTTCAATTCCACTTTGGCAATACAGAGTTGGATAAAAAGTTGCAGTTATAAATTACTGAACACAAAAATATAAATGACAAGACAAATACAAACCTGGAAGTATGATTTGCCCTGCACTGATCCATTGTTCTTGCCTTTTTTTTCATCAAGGACAACACCAACCCATTTTCCTGGAGAGAAGTGCGTGCTTCCCACATAAGCAACTGTGCCAAGAGTATCTGCCATATACAAGGTATACATTAAATACTTCACATATAATGGTGGAATATAAAAGCATGAAATCCTAACATAATATCAATGTATAGGAACAGGTTGAACATATTATTCTATGCTTGCAAATGCTACAGTCAATTCCAAGAGATTCAAACAAACTATGCTTCCTTTAACTCATTCAATCCTTAGAATGGTAAAGTTCATGAAAACACTTTTTAATCATTAACTCTACTAGTAGAATACAGATTATATTTACCAATCCCATCACACCTTTCACTCATCATCAGTACTGGTCTTAGCATGACTAATCTGTAGCAGGTACTCAAAGCCAAATATAATTCCAACACTTAAACTTTCACTCAGTAAGAGGTGACCCAGTGCTAAATCAATATATGTTCTGGTCATCAGGTCAGACTTAATATATCATTTCCCATCATACAATGGGGAAGGCCATCCAGAACTTCCTTAATGCTTCCTTATTAGTTGTTTAAGTCCAACAAGATCTCGATACACACCTCTCAATGTCCATACACGTCCTTACTTTATCTTTCATTCAATCCAAAGATTTCCCCTTAAGTCATCATTCACTTGCATCATCACTTATTCTATCCTACCCTTTCTATTTACAGCTATTTTCTTATCACTTCTTAATTCCATCTTTTGCTTCATCAATCCTCACCTTATTCAATCTACTGTCCTCAAGCCACAAGCAAATTTCAAGAAATTCCTCTCCATACCCTAAAATGCTTTCCAAAATCCTTATAATTTTCAAGACTTTTTTACCCAACTTCCAGAATATTGGTGCTATCAAATACAAAACAACAATGACCTAATGCTTCCATTTCCAAACAGTATGTCACCACACTATAATTCTACTTTACCTTTAAAACCTTCAACAAACTACTTCATAAATAAAGCACAGTACATAATGGAGAAATTATGATTCTTTATTTCTTCTAACTTCAACTTTAAATGTGTAACTTGTAAATATAATTTGTTACTTGTCTTCATTTTTTCTGAGAATCCTGCCATGTTTCCAAACAGTTCTACCACAACACTACTTACTAATTCAACATTTCTCACCCATTCCTTATCCACTAAAAATCTTTTCTCTTTCGTTTATACCTAATCACTGTTTCACGTATTAATGAGATAGTGCCAAGAACAGAAGAAAGGCCACATCCGCTCACATCCATTTTCTACCTGTCATGCGTAATGCACCAAAACCACAGCTCCCTAGCCACATCCAAGCCCCACAGACCTTTCTGTGGTTTACCCCAGACGTTCCACATGCCCTGGTTCAATCCAATGACTCCACTTCAATCCCAGTATGCCACATCATTCAAAGTTACTCTATCCTATGCATGCCCTTCACCCTCCTGCATGTTCAGGCCTCGATCACTCTTTAAAAATCTAAAAGGTGTCAGGTACTCATTCAGTGTGCATAAATCTAGCAAAAAAGACATGAGAAACAAACCTTTGCCATTGACCTCAACACGCTGGCCAACTCGAAGAGATTTATCAGTCATTTTTGCACTACAACATTAATCCTGTAAAGAAACAGAGATATTCCATTTACTAAGATACTACCAAAATGTAAATTTCTCACAAACTTAAAAAAACCCTTTTACTTCTAAGTCCATGTGGAAAACACAAATGATGTCACCATAACACAGTAATTGTTTTTCCTTTTATTTTTTCATGGCGGCCAAGATAGCATGGGAAAAAGTATGACTCAATCCTGGCCATGTCCAGTGAAAAGTAGAGTGATGAGTATTGAGTATTCATGAGTGCTGACGATATGAGCAGAGTGATGAGTACTGAGTATTCATGAGTGCTGAAGATGTCAGTATATCTAACCAATTTTTGACTATCCAAATGCTACCTCGCTATGTGGAAAACAGAAAATAACACACAAAAACAAATTCATTTGAACTTCCCAGATGTTTATAGATCCAACTCCATGAGATAAAATGGTTGTAGGAGCCAAATATAAGTGGTAAGAGGTCTTATTAATTTGCTGTATGAGGAAAGATGAAGGTATGACAATAGTACATCAAGATGAGCAGAATGGTACAGATCTTGACAACAATATTATGGCTCTTGAGTACTAAAGCATCACCCTTGAGCACATGTTATGCCCCTAAAGCACTAGGGAAGGATCCCCAAGAACATATGATAAAGCCCTTCTGTACTGCATGACGACCCTTGAACACGACTGTCACGCCCCATGAACAAGCTCTTACGCCCCTTGAGCGATACGGTGTATCAGTATAGCCTTACAATATATTGTCCTAGCCTTTGACCTGACCCTTCAAGGGCATGTCAAGGGTGAGGCGATCATACCAAAGGGTAGTGCAGTCACACTCAAACACTCGCAATTCATGTCAGGTCAGGAACAGCTGACAGCCAGGCCGCAGCCTCACCCATCCTTCGTCTTTTCTTGCACTCTCCTGGGCTAAATATCATTAATGACACAACCACATTACTCCACATTACCTTAATTGATAATGAATGTGGTAAAATACTACTTAAGTGGCAAAAAGCGGGTGGATTTACCTCAAAATAGCGAAAGATCGATCCAGATTGGTATGATTCACTAGAGCATCAACACATTACTTGCTCGACCCAACGAACCAACTCACTCATAGAAAACGAACCTTCAGTCTTAATTCTAGGGGGGGTTTAGCCTTTTTTTTATCAGATAATTACCGAGTAAATGAGTTAGGTTAGTATATCTATCCATGTTGCTATCGTTGGCATACTCTTGAAGGCATTTAAGGTTCTGTGCTATATTTTCTTCATTTCGAGAGCGTTTGTGTGGTCTGAAAATGAACATCTTATGCTTGTCTGAAAATGAACATCTTAAGCAGTTTAACGTGTTTAACTTTATTCGATTGGTTATAGACTAATACTTGACAGCCTTGATAACCATGACAGACGATAAGCATAAAGCGAAAATGATCAACTACGTCTTCTTAATCAGTTTCCTTTGTGGCCATCCTCTTTTCTTCAGTGACCGGTAAAGTGCTTCCTGATCTTTCCCTTGATAATTCTATAGCTCACTTACCTCCTGATAAACCTGCATTCTATAGTAGCTCATTTCCATTTATTTTGGATGATCCCATATCTCTAACTGAACCTATGCCTACCCTAAGATTCTCGTTGTGCAAGTTTATCTTTTATGAGAATTTCTACGGTCATGTAGCTCCAATCCTTGCTTGCCTATTTCGTCTGTCTATAAAAACCCCAAACTTACTCATACTTTTAGAATCATGCCTTGGTGCAGCCCATCCCTTAAGGGAATCGTTCTCTTACTTTATTGTCCCACGGTCCTCTCTTGTGCTGTCTTCAAATAGCTATGAACCTCTGACTTTATCATATCGAATCTCATTCCCTTCTTTCAAATGATCAGCACAGATTTCATGAAGCCAGGTGTACTAGTAATCTTCTGTGACTCACCTCTAGCTTTGCTTCCTTGGGATTTTGGTGAACCTTTTGTTGTGGCCCAAATCATCTTAAGAAGTATTTGACACAGTATAGCATGTCTTTGTGTTCTAACTACCTTCCCTTCTCTATTTCTCTCTCTGTTCTCTATTGGATTGCTGTCTTTCTAATCAGTCAGTCATGATAGTCACTGATTGGGAGACTTTTTCCTTATCCTGAAAACAATGGTATTTTCCCTACCATCTATCCTCTTCCCTCCATAAATTGTCTTCAACCTTTAACCCTTGTCACTTAAGCTGGTGGCTCTATATATGTCAACTCACTTCAAAATCCATTCTTTTTTGCTGGATAAATCCTCTCTTAATTTGAACCTAGGAATGTGAAAGCAGTAATCTAGTCAGATTCAGAGCCAAATTAACATCTCTTCTTATAACTCTTCTTGAATCTAACTTGTTTCCCACTAAAAAATGTCAAAGCACTGTAATACATCCCTGCTACAACATAAATACCCTATGTATGGTAATGGTTCCCATTCTATTCTTGAAACTGTTAATAAAAAATATTCTCAACCTGCTTTCCATAAGTTTGGGGTGCTGATTTGATGGTCAAGTTATATTCTTCTTTCTAGTTATTGCATACCTACAGGGTTCTAATTTGCACCAGCATAGAGTAATTCTTGTATAACTAAGGAGGCTCTTCCTTCATCTGTCTTTGTTAGAGTGGAATTAAATGTCCTCTATCTCATGAACTTCTATTACCTCTCTTTCCATCTTATGTGATGCTGTTGCCCTCTCTCTGTTCTACAGGTATTTATCTTCTTGTGAGCTCACTGTAAGTCCTAACTGTTTAGGTCTGGACCCATGGTACACAATTGGCCACAACTTCCTATACTGTCTGTGTGGAGACTGTCCAGACAAAGATTGATCATTATGATAATTCCCTTCCTCAAACACCACAACTGTAGTACTCTTTGGTGTTTCCCTCTTGTTAAAACCTTCCTTCTTTCAACAGTCAGGTTCACTCTGTCGTATTCTTTATTGTTCCCTCCTCTTACAAGCTTTCTCTTTTCAAGTCAGGTTCACAAAGACCTGACTGGCAACTCTCAGGTTCACAAACATGTGTGACACCACAGGTTTTCAAACACCTGAGTGGCAAATCAGATTTACAAACACCTGAGTGGCAAGTCAGATTTAAAAACACCTCAGTGGCTTTAATCAACTTCCATGATCTTTTTCTTTACTCTTTACCTTTCCTTTCAATAGAGATGGTGACAAGTAGAGCAATATCATTGCTTGGACCATGTTGGCTACTACACGAAAAAATAAAAAATGAGGTAGACTATATGCAAGTTTCAAGATTCTATGGTTTATAAGAACCTCAGTATATAAAATTTCAGGCGCCAAGCATTTGCAACTAAACAATACATCATGTTACAATGAAACTGAACAAAAGTACACCTATTGTAAGCTGCAATAATTATGTACAGAAATGGAGTGGTTCATCATCAGAGGAAAAAATGCCAGTGTTCAGTCAAAACTCTGTATGGTAATTTCTGTAAGACATTCAAAGTTAAAACACCAATATTCACATTCCTTGTTGAGATTTTTTTTTTTTTTTTTTTTTTTGCTTTGTCGCTGTCTCCCGCATTTGCGAGGTAGCGCAAGGAAACAGACGAAAGAAATGGCCCAACCCACCCCCATACACATGTATATACATATGTTCACACACGCAAATATACATACCTACACAGCTTTCCATGGTTTACTGTTGAGATATTTGTGCAAATCTTCACTAAACATACTAATAACAAAAGCTGTGTTATATCAGCTCTTCGAACATGTGCCCCATCCTTTTTCCACTTTGCCTATGCTCCCTAAAAACTTCCCACAATTATCAAACACATTTGGAAAATGTGTTTGCCATTCCTGCTTCATGAGATGGTATTAGTGATGAGTAACTAGGGCATATTCTTCCTCCCTACTGAATATTCCTTTCCAAACCTAAGCAAGGAAAAAACACATAAAAGAACAAAGAATTAGTTAAAACTCTTATGAGCCAATTCCTACACAAACAGGTCACCAGCCAGTATATAGCACTATAAAAACATTGACATACACCTTATCTTCTTTATTTTAGCACTCCATACAAGTTATAAATACAAATATGCAGTACACTTACTTGGATAACACTCTTTGAATATATTCTTGTATATAATGCAGCTAAAATTAGACATAATATAAGCATGATCTTATACTTATCACCCTAAAAAATTACTTTCATACCCACTCTAAGTCATAGTTGTACAGCCAAACCGTAGCATCCAGTCTTGATAGGAAAAATACTTGTAACATCTTACACTGTACCAGGATAGCCATCTCCACTTTTTTTTTTCTTTTTTTTTTTTGCTTTGTCGCTGTCTCCCGCATTTGCGAGGTAGCGCAGGGAAACAGACGAAATAAATGGCCCAACCCACCCCCATACACATGTATATACATAAGTCCACACACGCAAATATACATACCTACACAGCTTTCCATGGTTTACCCCAGACGCTTCATATGCCCTGATTCAATCCACTGACAGCACGTCAACCCCGGTATACCACATCGATCCAATTCACTCTATTCCTTGCCCTCCTTTCACCCTCCTGCATGTTCAGGCCCCGATCACTCAAAATCTTTTTCACTTCATCTTTCCACCTCCAATTTGGTCTCCCACTTCTCGTTCCCTCCACCTCCGACACATATATCCTCTTGGTCAATCTTTCCTCACTCATTCTCTCCATGTGCCCAAACCATTTCAAAACACCCTCTTCTGCTCTCTCAACCACGCTCTTTTTATTTCCACACATCTCTCTTACCCTTACATTACTTACTCGATCAAACCACCTCACACCACACATTGTCCTTAAACATCTCATTTCCAGCACATCCATCCTCCTGCGCACAACTCTATCCATAGCCCACGCCTCGCAACCATACAACATTGTTGGAACCACTATTCCTTCAAACATACCCATTTTTGCTTTCCGAGATAATGTTCTCGACTTCCACACATTCTTCAAGGCTCCCAAAATTTTCGCCCCCTCCCCCACCCTATGATCCACTTCCGCTTCCATGGTTCCATCCGCTGCCAGATCCACTCCCAGATATCTAAAACACTTTACTTCCTCCAGTTTTTCTCCATTCAAACTTACCTCCCAATTGACTTGACCCTCAACCCTACTGTACCTAATTACCTTGCTCTTATTCACATTTACTCTTAACTTTCTTCTTTCACACACTTTACCAAACTCAGTCACCAGCTTCTTATACTCTAAAAAGGTTCTATATGTAGAAAAAATGGGCATTTGAAACATATTCATATAAACATTCATTCTTACAGTTTTTGCAGCAACAGCTCAGCACCCTTGAATTTCAAACTGGCAAGCTTGTCCTTATGAGGACCAAGTACCTTTTTTACCTTTGAAACAACCTCAGGTATTTCTGTCTCAATCATATTAAGTAAAACAAAACATCCACGGTTAGAATTAATCCACCCTGCAGCTTCCTCCTCCGCTGTTGTTAGCAATACAGTGCTGAAGATTGGCTTGTATGCTGCATGACGTTCTTTGTCATATTTAATGATGTAAGTGATCATTTTTGTTGTATGTGCTATTTCTAAAAAATGTCCCTCTAGTCCTGGAACATATGGTTCAGAACACATATTTGCTAATTCTTGAAATATTGTGTTTATTTCAGGCCCTGAGAGTGCTTTTAATGATGCTCCAATAAAAAGTGTCCAGTTTGCATTAACAGACCAGTGCTTAAGATTAGCTATTAGCAGTCTCAAGACAGATGGACTCACTGCTTGCTGTAACTCTTGCCTACGTTTAACATTATCTTTTAAACTGATAGCATTACCATCTCCTTGAGCCAATACAGCCAAGATATCTGGATGGAAGAAAGTTGGGTCCCGAGGTGCCACAAGGAATCTTACAACTCTTAATCCATAATCAGAGCCAACAAGCTGACTTAGTTCCTCCATGAGCTCTGATATAACTACCTTTTTCATGAACTCAGTATCATCAAAACAATCAAAAGCAGCCAGTAATACCATGTGCCCATATTTCTCTAAGGCTATCTTGACAAAGTGGGATCGAAATGATTTTAGAATGATCTTTCTAGTCTTCTTTGGCCCATGCCAGATACAAAGCATAGCTACACGAGCTCCATCTCGAGTGTGAATGATAGGCATTAGTGACTCACGCAAAGCTTCAATGATACTTTCACGATTTCCCTGAGATGAGAACATCAGGAAGTCTCGTAACAGTGTGTGTACCATTGTATTTGTAAATACACCTTTATCTATTATAGACTGAAGGTTTGTGTGGATATCTTTTAAAATTGTCTTTTTCTGATCAGGATATTTCTTGAGGGCATCATCTAGGCAGTGTATATCTTCTTCATGGAAAATACAAAACTGAGGACCATAGAATTCTTGTATCATCATTGACCTCTGCTTAGCATTGGCATAGTCATTATATGCAAGTTCCACTACATCACTAGCAATCTTATTCTTCATTAGTGTGACAACATGTCCCTTAAGGGAACTAATGACTTCATCTTTCTGTTCTCTGGAACCATATCTAAGAATCTTTAGTACAAAAAAATGGGCATATCTACTTTTGCTAAGACTTACTATGTCCTGCTTCAGTTCGTCAAACAGAAGAGTACGATACTCTTCACCAACTGCCACAAGTGTTTCTATAACTCTAACAGTATCATGAGCAAATATCAATGACTTTACCTTACCGCGCACAAGTGCCATTAACTGTTTACATAGTTCTTCACGTTCTTTTTGGCTACAATTACCTTGACGTACCTCTTCCCAGATCTTCTTGGCACGACATCCTACCTCATACTTATCATCTACACCCTGACTTTTAGTCTTACGTTTAATCTTGAGTTCCTTCTTCAAGGCCTTGAATTTCTTCCAGTCTCTCTTTTCCTGTGGTTCTTCCTCTTCCTCTTCCTCTCCTATTTTCCTCTTCTTCTTCTTCTTCTTCTCATATTCGTCTAGAGTCTTCATAAGTGTTTCCACATTAACTGAAAAAAGTTATCATTAGACATTACTTAAGATCTTACTTGAATGGTAAAATATATTTTTCAATCTTAAGACATCTGATTACTGATAAGTTGATAGTAAAATTTTATGGAAAAATGTGTTCCTACGGGTGAGGAATATGGTGGGTAATATATAACCTCCAGAGTATGCTGGAGCAGTAAATTTCATTCTACACTATCAAGTAACTCAGCAACAGTGAGAATTATGGATACTGGGTAAAATGTGGGGATGGCTGGTGTAAAAAAGAATACCTGAAACTCATTTATTCACTGAACACTATACTGTACTGAAATACCAATGCAAAACAGAATTACTTAAAAATAGAGATAGTTTTGATGCACAACTATTGTAGTTACTTATCAAAAATAAAGATCTATCCTAATTATGTGCTCCAAGTCTTAGTTAAATCTCGATCTATTCAGTGATAAGACATTTCCTTATTCCACTACTTGGGGGAATGATCACCAGTAATCAAATTAGGACTTAATTCGTAACCTGTAAGTATATACATCTCGAGCACAATTGAACGACTTTTCGGTAAGACGACTTAGCCAGTGTACCCAAAGGTCGTTACATTGGTCACAAGGGGATAATTTCTGGAGACAAACCTGGAAGTTCCTTTCTGTTCTTTTTGCTTCATGGCTTTAAACTGTTGGATCCCCTCATCAACCTCATGGTCGTCCTCCTGGCCTCTCTCCTGAGTCATGGTCGTGGCCTTCATGACGTGACGCTACCTATCAACAGCCAGTAGTATCCAGTCTTCTTTTCCCTTCCTTATCTTCTTTCGAGCTACAGGATGGTCGCCTGGCAGATATACAGCATAGTAAGATTGATGGTTGAGTTCCTCTCGGCCTTCCACGTCCCAGCTGCTGCAATTGTATAGTTTTTCCTTATCGTATGTATTTCATGGCACACAACATTCAGCTGGTTCGTCTAATTAGACTACAAGTCGTTCCGCTGCTTCTCTACCTGTTATTTGTCTCCACAATTGGCAAAAATGTCGTAAAATTTCTCTTGACACATTAAGACGAGCTTCTTGCCCACATGCCAATGTTTGGTTGCGCACCGTTCGTCACCTTAATCCGGTTGTCAATCCGTCTGCATCATGTAGGCTTTACCATCCATATCACGTGCTTTAATATTCCTCTATACACGTCCATCTTGACTTAATATACATCAACAGAATTTTTCTTTTATAATTTGATATCTATGTATTTGAAAAAATCTCATAAATGATCGCTCTAACTTTTGCAAACGGTCACCTTTTTTTAGCCATATGTTCTTGCCGGAATGGCTTATTAGGGGATAATGTGCCGCCAAATATAACAAATAAAATTATTTCAACTTAAACATAGATCTGCCCCTACATCTGTTGAAAGAGAGTTCTGAAAATAGTCCCACAATTACATGGGATGAAAAGAAAAAAAGGTGTTACTATAATAGGTTGTTTCCTTCTTGGGATAGTACATATTCATTATATATATTATTATTTTGCTTTGTCGCTGTCTCCCGCGTTAGCGAGGTAGCGCAAGGAAACAGACGAAAGAATGGCCCAACCCACCCACATACACATGTATATACATACACGTTCACACACGCAAATATACATACCTATACATCTCAACGTATAATATATATATATATATATATATATATATATATATATATATATATATATATATATATATATATACACACTTATACATATATACACATGTGCATAATTCATACTGTCTGTCTTTATTCATTCCCATCGCCACCTCACCACACATGAAATAACAACCCCCTCCCCCCTTATGTGTGCAGGCAGCGTTAGGGAAAGACAACAAAGGCCACATTCGTTCACACTGTCTCTAGCTGTCATGTAATAATGGTTTACCCCAGACGCTACACATGCTCTGGTTCAATCCATTGACAGCACGTCGACCCCAGTATACCACATCGTTCCAATTCACTCTATTCCTTGCACGCCTTTCACCCTCCTGTATGTTCAGGCCCCATCAATCAAAATCTTTTTCACTCCATCTTTCCACCTCCAATTTGGTCTCCCACTTCTCCTCATTCCCTCCACCTCTGACACATATATCCTCTGTCAATCTTTCCTTTCATTCTCTCCAAGTGTCCAAACCATTTCAACACAGTCTTCTGCTCTTTCAACTACACTCTTTCTGTTACCACACATCTCTCTTACCCTTTCATTCCTTACTCGACCAAACCACTTCACACCACATATTGTCTTCAAACATTTCATTTCCAATACATCCACCCTTCTCCGTACAACCCTATTTATACCCCATGCCTTGCAGCCATATAACATTGTTGGAACCACTATTCCTTCAAACATACCCAGTTTTGCTCTCCGAGATAATATTCTTGCCTTCCACATATTCTTCAATGCTCCCAGAACCTTCACCCCCTCCCCAACCCTGTGACTCACTTCCACTTCCATGGTTCCATCTGCTGCCAAGTCCACTCCCAGATATCTAAAACACTTCACTTCATCCAGTTTTTCTCCATTCAAACTTACCTCCCAATTAACATGTCCCTCAACCCTATTGCACCTAATAACCTTGCACTTATTCGCATTTACTCTTAGGCTTCTTCTTTCATACACTTTACCAAACTCATTCACCAACCTCTGCAGTTTCTCAATTGAATCAGCCACTAGAGGTGTATCATCGGCAAATAACAACTGACTACTTCCCAGGTCTACAGACTGCATACTTGCCCCTTTCTCCAAAACTGTTGCATTTACTTCCCTAACCATAAACAAATCAAACAACCATGGAGACATCATACACCCCTGCTGCAAACCAATATTCACTGAGAACCAATCACTTACCTCTCTTCCTACTCGTACACATGCCTTACATCCTTGGTAAAAACTTTTCATTGCTTCTAGCAACTTACCTCCCACAGCATATACTCTTAAGACCTTCTACAAAGCATCTCTATGAACTCTGTCATATGCCTTCTCCAGATCCATAAATGCTAATTACAAATCCATCTGTTTTTCTAAGTATTGCTCACATACATTCCTCAAAGCAAACTCCTGATCCATACATCCTCTATCACTTCTAAAACCACACTGCTCTTCCCCAGTCTGATGCTCTGTACATGTCTTCACCCTCACAGTCAATGCCCTTCCATATAATTTCCCAGGAATACTCAACAAACTTATGCCTCTGTAATTTGAACACTCACCTTTGTCCCCTTAGCCTTTGTATAATGGTACTATGCATGCATTCTACCAAATCTCAGGCGCTTCACCATGATCCATACATACATTGAATATCATTACCACCCCATTTTTAATAAATTTCACTGCAATGCCATCCAAACCCGCTGCCTTGCCAGATTTCACCTTCTGCAAAGCTTTCACTATCTCTTCTCCCTTAACCAAACCATTCTCCCTCACCCTCTCACTTTGCACACCACCTTGACCAAAACACCCTACATCTGCAACTCTATTATCAAATACATTCAACAAACCTTCAAGATACTCACTTCATCACTACCTACTATTAATCCCCCTTGCCCCCTTCACAGATGTTCCCATTTGTTCATTCTCTTGTCTTATGCACGTTATCTACCGCCTTCCAAAACATCTTTTCATTCTCCCTAAAGTTTAAAGATATTCTCTCGCCTCAACTCTCATTTGCCCTCTTCTTCAACCCTTGCACCTTTCTCTTGACCTCCTGCCTTTTTCTTTTCTACATCTCCCATTCACTTGCACTCCTTCCTTGCAAGTATTGTTCAAACGCTTCTCTTTTCTCTTTCACTAACAACTTTACTTCTAATCTGCCTACCTCCCACCTTTCTCATGCCACATGCATCTTTTGCGCAAGTCATCACTGCTTCCCTAAATGCATCCCACTCCCCCCGGGTCATTTGCTCTCAATTTTTGCCATTCTACACTAGTCTCTCCTAGTACTTCCTCACACGTCTCCTTTCCAAGTTCACTTACCCTCACCACTGTCTTCTCTCCAACATTTTCTCTTCTTTTTTAAAAACTTTTACAAATCTTCACCTTTGCCCCCACAAGATAGTGATCAGACATCCTCTACCTGCCCCTCTCAGCATGTTAACATCCAAAAGTCTTTCTTTTACATGCCTATCAATTAACATGTAATCTAATTATGCCCTTTGACCATCTTTCCTACTCACATATGTATACTTATGTATATCTCTCTTTTTAAACCAGATATTTCCAATGACCAGTCCTTTTTAGCACACAAATCCACAAGCTCTTCACCATTTCCATTTACAAAACTGAATACCCCATGTACACCAATTATACCCTCAACTGCCACATTACTCACCTTCGGATTTAAATCACCCACAACTGAAACCTGGTCCCATGCATTAAAGCTGCTGACACACTCACTTAGCTGCTCCAAAACATTCGCCTACCATGGTCTTTTCTTCTCGTGACCAGGTGCATAAGCACAAATAATCACCCATCCCTCTCCATCCACTTTCAGTTTTACCCACATCAATCTAGAATTTACTTTCTTACCCTCTATCATGTACTGCAACAACTACTGCTTCAGTAGTGCTACTCCTTCCTTAGCTCTTGTCCTCTCACTAACCTCTGACATCAACTCCCAAGATTTTCCCAAACCACTCTTCCCCATTACCCTTGAACTTCATTTCACTCAGAGCCAGAACATCCTGGTTTCTATCCTCTAACATACTACCTTTCTCATCTTGGATACATCCACACACATTGAGACATCCCGATCTGGTGCCATCCTGCCCCACAAGAAACAGCACCACTAACCCCTGTGTCAGCAAGGTAGCGCCAGGAAAACAGACAAAAAAGGCTACTCAGTCTCTAGCTGTCATATATAATGCACCGAAACCACAACTCCCTATCCACATCCAGGACCTACAGACCTTTCTATGGTTTACCCTAGATGCTTCACATGCCCTGGTTTAGTCCACTGACAGCATGTCGACCCCAGTATACCAAGTCGTTCCATTTCACTCTATTTCTTACATGCCTCTCACCCTCCTGCATGTTCAGGCCCTGATCACTCAAAATCTTTTTCACTCCATCCTTCCACCTCCAATATGGTTTTCCGTTTCTCCTTGTTCCCTCCACCTCTGATATATATATCTTCTTTGTCAATCTTTCCTCACTCATTCTCTCCACATGTCCAAACCATTTCAACACACCCTCTTCTGCTCTCTCAACCACACTCTTTTCATTGCTACACATCTCTCTTACCCTTTCGTTACTTACTCAATCAAACCGCCTCACACCACATATTGATCTCCTACCTCTTCTTTGCTCATCCTTTTCATATGTCAAAACAATTCAGCATACCTTCATCAGTTCTCTCAATCAAACTGCAATTACTATCAACCCTCTCTCTACACTGTCTTTCCTTATATGATCAACCCACTCACACCAAACGTCTTCCATGGGAATTTCATTTCCATTTACCCCTAGACAGAATTCTATTATTGCAAACTATAGAGCTACCTAATATGGTGCTCAAGAAAGTGTTGACAGGTAATACAATCATAAAGGCGAATGAAAATCATATTCAATAGGAAACTTTATTGTGAATATCACAATCTGAGTGAAACTTGAGGGAGAGACACAAAGTAGGGTCAACCCTCATCTCTCTGGGGATGTACAAGCTGCCACTGTAGACTACAGGTCCTTCAGGCCGTACCACACTTTTCCATATTATTGCAGTGAGCATATGACTAGACATTTTGTACACCTATATGATGCTGTCACGTGTTTACATGGGAAATTGTGACGAATATGTGCATGGCATATGATCCTATGCACCTTGCTTGTGCTAATTAAACTCATCAGTGGCTTTATTTGTACACAGTAAAATATCCAAAGCCTTGACAAAACCTTAAAAACACATGAATGGTCTTTAGAAATCATGGTTTGGTTGGAAGCTTGGAGTATTACAGCATACAGGATAGTGCAACAACATTTTAATTGCATGTTAACATATAAAAGGTTGTACGTAAAAAATTATTACCCAGATGATCTTAATGGTTCATAGCCTGTTCTGTGAGATGAAGTACAAGTTTTGGTCAGTGAACAAATGGATACATCTGATCAGTGAGAAGGGAAGGAACATCCAGAAAAAAAATTTCCAGACATTATGTCAGTACCATGGCACTCAGGGAGGTGGGGATAACTTGGATGTAACTATATTTGTTGAGCTTTGTTTACATGGTTTTTTTTTAAATCTTATCAAGTCAATCTGCTCAAGTCCTGAGCTTGGAACTGTCTGTTCTCAGTTAGTATCAGTACAGTAAACTGTCTCCTAGTCATTTAGATCCATACTAAGCCTAAAACTGATGGTCAGTGTACACAGAATGAATATTCAACACTTGCTGCCTAATGACACATAGACACACTTAAGAATACATCTGCAATTTTTCTTTTGTTAAATACCTTAGGCTGATGTAAACTTACAAATTTTGTTCTGTTTATGAAGACTAAAAGCTACAAGACGTTCTACCTGCTTGACCACACTAAACTGATGCCAACAATAAATGAAGGCTGCTGATATAATGCAAAGAATAATCTTCAGTTCAGTTACACTGCACTGAGGTTCTAAGCTGCTTGCAGGAATATTACTTTAAACAAATGAATGCTTACACAAGTGTATAGGTATAGATGTTATCACCACTGGTATTGAGAACAGAAAAATGGATCCTTTTGTCATACTTCTGCTAAAAAAAGGTATAAAAAGATTAAGAATTTTTCTCCTGATACATCATACAAAGGGTTTTAACTACTAGTACAAATATTTTTGTCTTGGAGATTGACTCGAGATATCTGCAATTCATTTTCCTTCATGCACTTCAGCTACTTGAGTCATTGTGCTTTAAGTCACATTTACTTCATTTCTAGCAACAAAGGAGCAATTTTTCACAGTAGTGTGTAGTACTTTATACAAATAACACAGCCTTGGTGCTGGGTATGTTTAAAAAGCTGTTCTCCATATATAAACTAGAATTTACCATGCAAATTCTTCCCTTAACACTTTCGTCTATTTCATTGTCAGAGACCGAAAAGAAATGAAAGTGGTGCAGTTTAACATTAAATCATCTTTCACTGACTGGTGAAGTAATACATGCATGCTAAATCATTCTGTGATTCTGCAAAGATAATTTCTGCTATGTAAGATTACAATATATGTATTTACTTCTTTTTGGAAATATTCCAGTTTTTTTGTTTTTTTTTGCATATGTGCAATTAGATTTAGATTAAAGCAACCAGTATAATAAAAACTTTTTGTGATCCAGTGTTGTTTATAATTTGTAAGCTCTGCTAGTAAGTTGATGACTCTAGACTACCATCCTTATTAATGATCTAGTTAATGAATATTAATGACCTAGTTAGTGAATATTAATGACCTAGTTAATGAAATATATACAATAAAATACAGCATCACATCCTGACACCTGAAAGCATTGTTGCTGCTAAAAAGGCTGTGAATATTCAGTTGTTTGAAAGATCAAAATATTCATGATTTCCATTTACTTGAAATTTACATTTTCATGTACATATATATTTGCACAATATTACATTATAGTACAGTATGATAGATAGATCAGTTCACCAGGTAAATTACATAAAGGCAATACTTATAATTTTTGTGCTTAAATGACAATGGAGGAAATGCATATTAACAAAGTTATTCTTAAATGTTTAACATTGACATCTTTAAATATAGAAGCAATATATGTAAAACTGGATGAGGAAGAAATTATCAAGGTATAAATACCATAATTTGGAAATCATAGAATAAATGAAATAAAACAATGCATGCGACATTTTTTCTTTTTCAGTATCAAGGTGTACATTTGCAAAATCCACCAGCATGTTCAATAGACTGTAATGAGTATCCTAAAACCTCTTCTACAAAATATGCATTAGTTTTATGGAAAATTACACATTAGGAAACTCTGGTCTGGTGAATTAAAAAGCCATAAGGTATCCTGGTAAATCCCTTTCCCATTTTTGAACCTGCTATCTGTTAAAACAAATGTATTAATTGGCATTTGATATTGTACTAAACCTTTCATCAAAGTCATGTGCAGTATGTAAACAAGTGTAATGACAAGAAAATTGTTATCTGAAGAGCATACCCAACTAAAGCTACCCCATTGTACTTTGTTTCCTTTTCCATGTCAGAAGTAATAAACTCAGAGTAACAAAAACCTATTTTGAAGAATGAAGGTTCATTTCTTCTTGCAGGATGCATTGGACTTCAAGCCCTGTAGGTCACACTGTAGCCTGTGCAGTGAATTTAAATCTTATACAAGTTCAAAATCAGCAAGTGGTTCCATATAATCATAAACCCTATTTGTTACTATATATTCACAGTAGTTGGTGTTAGATTAGGTTGGATAGGATGTTGATTTGGACCTCAATTTTTAACTATAGTGTTTAACCACTTTCAAAGGAAAAGTGGGGAGGCAGAGGGAAAACTTTCTGATCATATCAATATTAGATTTTCTTAGCACTTATTTTGACACCTGTTGTAAAGAGTAGAATTGAGACAATTTTAAGAAAATTGAGTAAAATGTAAAATTTTGTAAAATGGGAATCATTTCTTGACTGTAATTAAGAATCTACATGCTTCTTTGCTAGCTGAACTGAATGTATCTTTTACCCACATTGTGGCTTTTAACCCTTTTCCAAAATGAGCTGTTTGTAAGCTTCTAATATAAAGGTTTCAGAGAAATACGATGTCATCCAAAGGATAATATTTTTGATTTCCTTATTCTAAACAGAGGAGGATTGTCACATTAATCATTCAACCTTTTCTAGCAAGCTGAAAGCCTTAACTTCATAAATAAAGTTATACCCTGGAAAAATAAATCCAAGTAGAAATCTCTAGACCAGCTTGAATACTGATATCAATATATCTAAACAGGCTGATCTGTACATTCAGTTCAATCCTTATATAAGGCACCTTTAATAGTCTTGTTCACTAGAAACCAATCACAGGAAGGACAAACCCATCGGTATGTAAAAATCCAATATTCTACAAAAGTTTCAAGGAATACTGCCTAAAAATCAAAAGCACCTGTCAAGTACGCACATTATAACTGATTCTGCCAAACCATGTGGGTAAAATGCTATAATTATCCTGATCAGTGTGATTCAAAGGAAAGCACCTTCTGTGAAAAGCAAGGGCTAAGCTGAGCTAATGTCCTTTTATTATTAATTATATAGTGCCAGGTATCCTTCTCCAGATGCTCTTACATCTTGAGATTGCATTACCATCAACAGCATAGAAAAGATGGACTCCTTTGGAGTAAGGAGTTCTTCAGTGAGATTGCACTCTGATGATACAACTTTACTGTACTTAACTTGTCACTCACAGCATAATCACAAGCAAGAAATGCAATAATGACAGTAAATGTTCTAAATTTTATGTACATCTAACTAGAGCTATATATTCTCTTGAAAAGAGAGGGCATGAATTACTAATAAACAACCCGCCATAGTTAAAGATGTACAGTACCAAATTTGGATCACAGAAATTTCATGATTCTTTCTAAACACTGATTCTCATAAAAAAAAATTCCCTTCCCCATGCATATGCTAGAACTATCAAACAACCATCTAATTGAGAAAAAGGGATGCGATTTCTTTGTATTTACCTACAGACAGACTGATACCCATGCAGATAAATAACAGAATTACAAGGTATTACCTTTATGTGACAGAAGATTTTATTTCAAGGGTCTTGATAGATTCAATGTTCCAAAGCATAATGAGAGAAACTAAACAACTTTCATTGCTAAAATATAAAAAGTGATACAGACAGAGAAATAAAGAGAGATGAAGAGAAGTATAGAATTCTGGAGGAAGTGATAAGCTGCTTTTTGAAAAAGAGGCAAGTCATGGTTTTCAGGAAAGATATGATATGGTAATTGATTCTAAAGACAGGCAGAGTAAGAGAAATATACATAACAAAGGCCCATCATTGAATTGCCAATGGCTAAACAGTAATCTGTGACACTTGCTTGCCAAGTGTTATATTGTCCAACTTATAGTAGTGACACACAAGCAGCCAGTTTTGGGAGAAGAAAGCAATGTTATAATTATATTAAAGGAAAAGAGAACCACCATTGTGGTAGAAAGCTAATGGGTCAAATTTTGAGTTCAAACTGGGAGAGTTGGCATGTTAAACTGCTTTGGACTTATTTGTATACACTAAGTATGTAGAACTAAAGTCTCCTTCAATTGAAGAGCAGTACTTCATGCAAGGTTGAAACAGTGCTTTATATCACTGGAAAAACTGTTCAGAAGTAAATAATCTAAGGAATTTGAACAGGACTCCAAGTTTCTTAGAGGTTTCTGAGATAGTTACATGTTACAGTGATACTGTGTTAAGGGTATTAAGTATGTTTATTGTGTTGAGCTGTGGAATTACAGACCATCAAAGGAGATGAGAAAGTTGTGAGAGATTGAAGAAAGAATGACAATAAGAAACTGTTTTACAAGCCCACTTTTGCACACACAGGTTCAAGTCCTGGTTCCAGCAGTCGGTCCGTAGTCAATCCTGCTGCACATACACCTGTAGGGGTTGGTCGATAAAATGGGTACCTGACTCATATATACATACACACATACATGCATATATATATATATATATATATATATATATATATATATATATATATATATATATATATATCCCTGGGGATAGGGGAGAAAGAATACTTCCCACGTATTCCCTGCGTGTCGTAGAAGGCGACTAAAAGGGAAGGGAGCGGGGGCCTGGAAATCCTCCCCTCTCGTTTTTTTTTTTTTTTTTTCCAAAAGAAGGAACAGAGAAAAGGGCCAGGTGAGGATATTCCCTCAAAGGCCCAGTCCTCTGTTCTTAACGCTACCTCGCTATCGCGGGAAATAGCGAATAGTATGAAAAAAAAAAAAAAAAAATATATATATATATATATATATATATATATATATATATATATATATATATATATATATATATGACTGAGTTTGGTAAAGTGTGTGAAAGAAGAAAGTTAAGAGTAAATGTGAATAAGAGCAAGGTTATTAGGTACAGTAGGGTTGAGGGTCAAGTCAATTGGGAGGTAAGTTTGAATGGAGAAAAACTGGAGGAAGTAAAGTGTTTTAGATATCTGGGAGTGGATCTGGCAGCGGATGGAACCATGGAAGTGGAAGTGAATCATAGGGTGGGGGAGGGGGTGAAAATCCTGGGAGCCTTGAAGAATGTGTGGAAGTTGAGAACATTATCTCGGAAAGCAAAAATGGGTATGTTTGAAGGAATAGTGGTTCCAACAATGTTGTATGGTTGCGAGGTGTGGGCTATGGATAGAGTTGTGCGCAGGAGGATGGATGTGCTGGAAATGAGATGTTTGAGGACAATGGGTGGTGTGAGGTGGTTTGATCGAGTAAGTAACGTAAGGGTAAGAGAGATGTGTGGAAATAAAAAGAGCGTGGTTGAGAGAGCAGAAGAGGGTGTTTTGAAATGGTTTGGGCACATGGAGAGAATGAGTGAGGAAAGATTGACCAAGAGTATATATGTGTCGGAGGTGGAGGGTACGAGGAGAATTGGGAGACCAAATTGTAGGTGGAAAGATGGAGTGAAAAAGATTTTGTGTGATCGGGGCCTGAACATGCAGGAGGGTGAAAGGAGGGCAAGGAATAGAGTGAATTGGATTGATGTGGTATACCGGGGTTGACGTGCTGTCAGTGGATTGAATCAGGGCATGTGAAGCGTCTGGGGTAAACCATGGAAAGCTGTGTAGGTATGTATATTTGTGTGTGTGGACGTGTATGTATATACATGTGTATGGGGGTGGGTTGGGCCATTTCTTTCGTCTGTTTCCTTGCGTTACCTCGCAAACGCGGGAGACAGCGACAAAGCCAAAAAAAAAAAAAAATCTATACTTGATTACTGTTTCCTGTGCTAGTGAGGTAGCACCAAGAAACAGATGAACAAAGCCCATCCACCCACATACACATATATATTTATACATAAATGCTCATACATGCACATATACATACACAGACATATACATACATACACATGTACATATTCATACTTGCTTGTCTTCATCCATTCCTGGGGCTACCCTGTCTCACTGGAAACAGCATCACTACCCCCTACTTCAGCAAGGCAGTGCTAGGAAACAGACAAAAATGGCTACATTCACTCACACTCAGTCTCTAGCTGTCATGTGTAATGCACTGACACCACAGCTCCCTTTCCACATCCAGGCCCCATAGACCTTTCCATGGTTTACCCCAGACATTTCACATGCCCTGGTTCAGTCCACTGAAAGTATGTTAACCCCAGTATACCATATCATTTCAATTCACTCTATTTCTTGCATGCCTCTTACCATCCTGTAACTTCAGGCCCTGATCGCTTAAAATCTTTTTCACTCCATCCTTCCACCTCCAATTAGGTCACCTGCTTCTCCTTGTTCCCTCCACCTCTGACACATACAGCCTCTTTGTCAATCTCTCCTCACTCATTCTCTCCATATGTCCAAACCATTTCATCACACCCTCTTCTGAGATGAGACTGAGGAAAGTCACAGCGAGCATTCCGGACATCTGTCAGCTGAAGTAGATTGGCAGCAGGAAGAAGAACCTGTACATTTTCTTCAGTTACCAAAACTTCTGCTGAGTAAACATAATCAATAAGAAGTTGCAATGCATAACCATCAATGCCTTGCAATACTATTCTATCATGTCTACTCTCTTCAAAACTAGTAAACATGGCATGAAAGTATGGGCTGCAAGAAGCCAACACCATCTTATGAGCTGGAATTTCCATGCTCTCAGCAACTAAAACCACATCACACAATTGACTTTGCCTTCACATCAAATTCAAGTTATCAAAAACTCGTGGAAAGTTTCCTGTGCTAGCAAGGTAGCACCAGGAAACATATGAAGAAAGACCCATCCACTCATATACACACATACTATATATGTACACACACATACACGTGCATTTACAGGAAACAGCATCACCACCCCTGCATCAGTGAAGTAGCACCAGGAAACAGCATCACCACCCCTGCATCAGTGAAGTAGCACCAGGAAACAGATGAAGAAAAGCCACATCCACTCTCACGCATTCTTTAGCTGTCATGTGTAAATATATATGCAACATTAATGAGATAGCCTTGGTTGCCTGTGCAGTCTCATTTAACATAAAAAATATGCAGAAAGAGAAGCCACAGAGGATATCATTAGCTTAGAGATGGGACCCTAATGTCATACCTTAACAGAAACTTTCAACATATTTCAGGCAACAACATATGATTCCCAAAAGTCTCTTACATATAATGACTAGTAAGACAGGAAAGGTTAACACCAGATGATCTCATGATGCCAAAGCAATACTGATGGTCAGAGAGAAGACTGTAAGAATCAAGATGTTTAAGGGAATGGGAGTTGAGGAGAGACACAGAGACTTTAGCAACAGTGAAAGTGAAAGTGACAGGTCAATAGTTGAAAGGGTTATAACAGTCATCCTTCTTTGGGATAGTCTGTATCAGTGCACATTTCTAAGCTAAAGGAAAATTTTGGTTTCTAATTCTTCCACTGCAGCTGGGTTATAACAGTCATCCTACTTTGGAATAGACTGTAGCTGGGGACATATCTAGGATAAAAGGAAATTTTGGTTTTAAATTCTTCCACTGCAGCAGCCCTAATACCCATAATACACTGTATGGGCTGGATATTCTTCAATAATCTAAAAAAATAATCTCCATAAGTTTTTTACCACAAGCAACTGAAATTTGATTTTCTATATAAAATGATATGCAACTCAATAGGGTGAAATGTTGCTTATGTCTGTCCTCTATTCTTGACATTAAATCGTTAATGCGGGAAATGGCAAATATGTATAAAAAATTAAATATGCTACACACTCTTTAGCTTCTGCTGATTCATTGCCAGGCATATCAAGTACTTCATGAATACTCTCAAGACATACAAGTATGTAGTGAGATGGGTGTTATTCAAACATAAAAATCCATAACACACAAACTTTCCTTATTCTTAGCTTTCAACAGCAATTCATCTCCACCAATGACATACTTTGCTATAGTTACTTTTGCACAGTACAATCTGACATTATGAGAAAAAGAATGCCGGACTTTGTCATCATGACTATTTGTTCTGAGAAACCATGATAAAATAAGTCACTATTTTGATCAAAACAAATACTAGTTTCACAAATATTGAATTCCATCAAAAATGAAAAAGAGTAGTTAAGAAGACAACATTAATATGCTTAATCCTGTGTAAACTAAAAAATGCTTGTCAAATCTTCTCAGAAAAATGGTATTCAGTTGCCTTCAGGGCATGAAAAACTTATCTGATGATTTTCAGTGACACCATGTAAGTTCAAGATCTCCCAGTGGTGCACAAATTAGTAAATACAAATAGGTTAATACTAAGGACTTTCAGAATACTGTACATTAAGTAAGGTAGGTGCTGTACTGGAGTGCTGAACTTTTGATATAGTGCCAAATAGTACTGCCAGTTATCTTAAAGAGGTTCATGTGAAAAAAAAAAGATATGCGAAAAAAAAAAGATATACAAAGGACTCTTCAGACCTCTTCCATCATACACGCTTTATATACATACAGCTACCTATAATTCAGAATAATATCTGCAGGAAAGTCCACTGGACCTAAAGCACTGTGATTATCACTAATCATACTAGAAGCATGATACATAACTCCAGTATATCACTGCTTCATGCTGTGTATGGCACATAAAAAAATATTTGTATGACTTTCCATTTCCTACCTCACTTGGCAGTAAGTGGTGCACATGCACAGTGTTGGGAAGGTTTATAACCAATTGATAATAATTCATTTATAAATGGAATATGAGGTGTCTGCATATGCTTCTCTTCAAGAGATGGGGCCCCATGAGTCAAAAACTCCCTTTCCTTACAGTTCAAACAGGTACTTACAAATAAGTAATTACTTCCACTGGACAGGCTACCATAGATTTAACTGGGCATTAATCCTATTAACAAGAACAATGCAAGAAGAAAAAAAAACGTTCTTTAAGTTCATAACAATGACTTTTAAAACAGCATACTTGGAGACTACTTCACTTAGTATGTTTATAATATGCAACAAAGTACAACATAAAGCATCATAAATTGAGTATTAAATCTCCTTTTGCACAATTAATACTGTTGAACTGGAAGATAGTTTTATTATACCTTCTATGTTTAGTCTTGAAACACTGGACCTTCTTTCTTCTTCATTATCATATATATATATATATATATATATATATATATATATATATATATATATAATGCCTAACTATGTATTTCTTGTAACTTCATGCATAAATATTCTATACCCATACAATACATAATTTTCAGTTATCTGTTACCAAGTATCAGGAACTCTGCATGTGTGTTATGAGAAGAAAATTTACAGAGCAAATTATGATACTCTCATGAGATATAACAAACCACACCTCTGTTTCATCAACAGATGGCTATAACCCTGAATTGTAGTTAGTTGTATAACAACCTAATATGTTTCATACCTAATATACAATATTATCATTGTTATAGAACATAAAAATAACTGTATGAGTTCTCAGTCTGCATGTCTCATCATATCAATACATCATAAAAATTAAAAGAAGTATTTTTGAAAACTGTCAAAAAATATAATTAACCACTCTTTTCTTTTAACAGATACTATGTACTTATTTGCATTCTTTTACAATATGCTACAGTATTTTGAATTGGAAGAATTGATGCACAATTCAGAACCTATAATCATTTCAACTATGTAACAACAAACACAAACAATCTTAGAATATACTGTACTAAAGATTACTCCAAAGAGGGCCACATTGTAATTCCTTAATTACGGAACTACCAAAGTGTACCACACTATAGTTCCCTGACTGTGCTTAAAGGAATAATTAATGGTCTTTGTGTAGGGTAACAGATGCAACATCATCCCCAAAACAATAGTAGCACAATACTTAAGTAGTTATCAATTCTCAAAAACTTTTTGCTATTCTTTACTGTTATTGAAAAGCAATATCATTATCATTCAAAGCCACTTATTTTTCATATAAATAATACATAACCCTGCTGTTGCTTGTATCTAGCATATGGATGAAATTCACATGAGGGTTCTAGCACAAGCTAGACAAGTGGGAGCAATATTTTCACAATGTCCTAGAGGTTAGTTATGAACTGAATTGTCTACAGTAGTTCAAAACAGAGAGTATGCCAGGTAAGGACCACATGAAAAAGGATAAATGGACAAGAGCAGTGGAATGGACAGACCTGATGGGTAGCACAGCTGTTGCATCATTATTTCATAACATTTTGCCTCTTGTCTGTGCTAAAACTTAAAAAAATTATTTGAAAAACTAAGACAATGCCAAACTGAAAGACCCCTGAAGTTTAAAATATACATGTATTTAGAAAGATGGATAAAAGCCAAACCAGTTTATCAAGTATATATTAGAAGGTATTTAAAAGTGAAATAAAAAATTGAATTCCATCACCTCTAAACTGACACTAGATAAATGTCATTCTGATTGTAAAAGATATGAATTGTATTCTTTGCAAAATCAGGAGAGCCTTCAAACAAGCAAGCACAAATTCAAAAAGTAAAGTATGAGCTTATAACAAGAATGTTTTTAAGTTAAACTTCTCACTTGCCTGCCTTCATCTCTCAATTAGTTCCCATGAAAGCAATTGGCTTTCCCTAGGTGAGGGAGAACACACACTGACTATGCCAAGTCACAATAATATATCCTACAGGTGATCTTAAAAATCTGCCTTATAAAAATTCCAAGCTATAACTACCAAATCCAACCAGTTGTGATGCCACACCACTGAAACTTTCCCATCTGAGTCATATGCATACCGGTTTCAAATCCCAAAAGGTTGCCAGAGGGGAAGATAAGTCGGGTAATAAGCTGGCTGAAAGCCATCTTTCAAAGGAAATTTTCACATGCTTTCACATAGCATTACAAAAATGAGTCACCAAGAGGGGAGGATTCTATTCACCCAGGTAACTACAATATGTGGGTTCTAACAGAAGAACAAATATCTCCAAGGTAACCTTCTCATGTAGAGGATCATCACACCGAGATCCTAGTATGGCTCACTGAGGTACTAGCACTACTTTCTGAGGACTGAACATGGCATACGGAGGTCCTAGCTTGGCTCGCTTATCTTAGGACTATACATCCTGGTGTTGGTGTTGTCGAAGGAATCATTCATTATCAAAAGCCCTGTGAGACTTTAGGAAAACTTTATCTGATCATTTGAAAAAACATGCTATAGTGTCTTAATCATGAAACACTTTGTTACCATGTGTGCCTACCAATAAATTCTTGGTCACTGAATCTTAACAGATCTCCAAGGAAGAGAAGAAAATATCACATCCACACATGGAAGAGAGGCTCTAGACTACTCAAGATTCCCAATCAAGAATGTAAAGTACCATGTCATGGTACACAAGAGTCTTGTCCCTGAAGAACACTCTTTGCATAACCTGAGTTGAGTTACAGGCTGTTCACTGGCTAAACCTGTTAAAATTGTCACTAACAAAGCTGGTATCTTTTTATATACCAAACAGAGAAAAGATGAGAGGCAGGGTAGTTATGACTACCTCTCTAAAAGGGCAGGGTGGGACGACTGCTTCTCTTTGTGGCAGGGTGGGATAATTGCTGTCTAAGAATCAGGGTGGGATGACTGCTTCTCTATATGGCATGGTGGGATAATTGCTGTCCGGGTGTCAGGGTGAGAAGACTGCGCTATGCGGCAGGGTGGGATAACTGCTGTCTGAGAGGCAGGGAGGGACAACTGTTGTTTGATGCAAAATGGGATGACTGCTGTCTGAAAGGCAGGTTGGGATGACCACTGTTGCAAGGCAGGATGAAATGACTGCTGTCTGAGAGGAAGTGTGGGATGACTGCTGTCTGAGATGCAAGGTGGGATGACTACTGTCTGAGGCGGGTGGAATGACTGCAGTTTGAGAGGCAAGGTGGAATGACTGGTCTGCCTATGCTGATGACTGAACTTTAGCCAGTGGACTAAAAGTCAGTATAGCTAACCTAGCTCTTGCTTAATGTTGTAGATAAATTCCCAGAAAAAACAACTTAGTGGAATCATCACAGGGTGAGACCAATTTTAATTCCCTGGGGGAGATTTCTCAACCTAATTTTCAGGAACATCATCAATCTAAGTATCTAAATAAAAAAATATAGCTGATAATGTTATTTCTTAAGTAAAAATATATCACCCAAGTACAGGAATGTTTTGTTTATTCTGATCTTTGATCCAGATATTCAACATTCCCTCTACATCGTCCACAGCTGCACCTTCGGTATCAATGATCTTCATTGCACCTAAAGGTGCTACTGTGGGTATATAGCCTCAGTTCATTTGTATGCTAAGGAATAGTTTCCACATATACTGAAGACAGCCTTGGTAATAGGTACACCATGCTGACCAGCAAGCGCACCCTTCAAAATGTCTAACTTCAACTCCAAGCTCATGCTCTTCCCATTCTCAAGCATTAGACTCACTTGGGCACATTCCACTCAAAGTTGAAGGGAGTTTGAGAAGGTTATACTGAAACTTTTTGATATTTTTTCTGTTTTTCCATTATTCATTTTTTCATAATGCACAAGTAAATTACTAGGCTTCACAGTGAAACACCAAATAGTAAAGCTATATAATGGAGACTAGGTTTACTGAGTACACCAACGTGGTAACTTCCAAGTACTCTTACACTGCAAAAAACTAGATAAACTTATGTACTGAACTTCAAAGTTGAACTTGTCTACTGTCTTGTCTGTTCATACAAGTCATTCAACTGAATACACAAAAAATTTGATCCCTTTTAATCTATGATTTTATCCACAACCACTATTTTGAATATATCCTGGTTGTGATAGTAAGGCCAGAATGTATAGTTCTGATACTGCAAGCTACAAAACTAACTTTGAATGCTATAAAATTGTCAAAATTTTGTGTCTATAGGGACACACCAATATGCATGCTTCAAGTCAATGGTAACCAAAAGGCTTTTTTCTCAACTGTTTGCCCAACTGACTACACAAAGGTCATGTTGAAGAATGGGCATACAACAATTTGAGACCTAATGCATCATCACTCTTTGCTGGAAAATTTTGACTGAATTCTTCCACTAGAAGCTGATTTTATTGTATCTTTGCTCGGCACTCTTCCTATGTACTTTTCACAATATAGGTGGATCCTGACCCCTTGTATAGCATTTCAACAGTCTGTTCTCCAGCATCAACTAAAACCTTTGGAGAAACAAAAAGCCTAATGGGAATAATGCCTGTTGTTCTAAAGCTAATAAGTCTCCTTGTGGGAACCAATTCTGGTAGAATGGCCTCCCTTTTATTCAGAAAGGAGTGTTCTCTGCCTTTTCCCCTGAAGCCAAGGCCACATCTCTGGCTAGAGAGCATCTCCCCTCATCCCTTCCCTACTGCTGACCTGTACCAAAAGTAGAGTTGCAAATGTCAAGTGTACAGAGATTATAAAAAAAGACAAAGATATTAAAAGAGGTGATTCCCACATAATCACTATTCTGCTTCAGCTCAGGTTACAACATAACAATAGAATAAAAAATAAAGGTCGCTGAAAAGTCTGATATCTCAATAGGTTTATCATGTTAATTTCAGTAGCCTTTTGCTAGCTTCTCTCATTTGTCTTAACCATTCACAGAATAATGAGAGAATCATAGTGCAAAAGATTCGGTTAAGATGTATGTCTGAACACACAAATAGTGTTTCCAACTTATGGATACAAATTAAGAAAAGCATGTTACTTTTCTGCTTAAACTTAAATTCTCAGAACTATGAAGACTAAGAGAATTTCTCAAATTATGCAGGTGTTGGGAAGATTATTCCAAAAGCATGGGTGTGTAGGTCAATGCCCAGAAGTATGGGTGCTTGGCTCACTGCCCTGAAGTGTGGATGTTTGAAACAATGCCCAGAAATGTAGGCACACAAGTGAGGGTGCTTGGGGCCCTCATGCAACTGTCCATAAGTGTGGATACCAGGATCCTAGGCAAGAAGTATGGGTGCTCATGTCACAGCCCAAAAGTGCAGACACCTGGATGCTTAGCAAGAGGTAAGGCTGCTTATATCACTGCCCAGAGTAGTGTGGACACTTGAATCACAGCCTAGATTCCTTCTTCCACTTCCTTACATAATCTTTGTCTAAGTTAAAGCATTAATATGACTTTAATCCTTTTGTAATGGGATTAATCACCTTCTAGAATTCATGCATTCATATGATATACTTAAATCAAATTAAAATTCAGTCCTCTACTGCATTACCAATACATTCAAAGCTCATAGACTATGCAACCACCCATGTAAGGAATTATGATTTAAAAAGTGACATTTGAACATGAAGAAAATTTTTGAAAACTCTTGCAGTTATTATGCTTTACAGAGTATGATTTGATATGAAACAGTGTTTGTTTGGAAACAAGGTTCACAAATCATTCTTTCCTTTAAACACACTCTCCATCCTCCTTATATGTGCTTTGTTTATGGATAAAGCATGTCAAAGGTTTATAATATTGTCCTTTAATGCACATATAAGTAAATCAATTGTATCATCTAAAATTGATGCATAACTATGATGAGCTTTCAATAACAGAAGCATCTTTTCTCACTTCTATGTATTGTATACTGTAACCCTATTTGGATGCAGTCAAGCATTACATTATCTTAAGTAACAGAAGTTCAGAGACTAAGTAGAACCCATCCAAGATATAACATGTTAAAATGTATTCCTTGTTTTCCTTAAAAATTCTTTGAATCTGAAGGAACTCGCATGTCAATAAATGACATAGTAGTTACTGAAATACAACATAATTCATCAGTGTCATAAGCATAAAAAGTAATAAAATGAGATATATATGTGTTTGATATTATGACAAAACTACCAAAACCCATAATCTGATGCATATCATGTGACATGGATGACTGTAAACGGATATCCCAAGGGTATATCCCATCAAAGTTAAAATTTCAAATAACTGATAATCTAGGACCCTATAGGGTAACTATCATTGATAATTTCAAATGGTAACAAGCATATAATCAACCTAATGAGAAAGAGATGCCTGATAGCCAATAATTCTCTAAGGCCATTGTCATCACCATTCCTGAAAGATTAAAAACATATATCCACATTAATTTGTGAGAGAAATGGTTGACAATCTATGACTCCTTAGGGCCACAGATACCACCATGTGAATGAGAATGTAGATCCATTTCCTAAAATTCATGGATTACTGGGAATAAATACTATAAAGATGATTCATATCCCTGTTATACATGAAAAAAATGATTTGTGGACTATGGCTCACCAGAGAATACTCATAACTGATCTTCAAAACAATAGAGCACAAAATGTTTACAAGGAAAATCAAACATAAAGGGTCTAGTCTTTACCCTTGACTGGCCAGTAAGAGAGAGTGGTAATAAATACAGTACATTAGTTACCATGGTCAAGATACCCAACATATCACAGAATGAAATTCCAAACTACCTCATGGAGCCAACACACTTATCAGCAAGTTTAGCCTTAATCCAAGCATAACCACTTTTGCAAGACAGGTGTGCATGTTGGCCAAGTGTAGGGGTAAGGGGTAGCTTCAGCAGCATGACATCACAGATAGTTATGGCCCGTAATTACAATATAGTCAATGATCATAGCATGGTTTTAACATATTTTTCAGATTGCCCTTAAGACACAGTATATTCGTATTCTGTCTGCATTAAACATTATCAGTTGCTTGCTCTCCCTCACCTGGGGTAAGAGATAACTCATGAAAAATGTACATGAAAGATAAGGGGGGGAAGTGAGGGTAATAACATGCCACATCCATCTTATTTCTTCAGTAGGTTAGAAAAAACTGAAGTTAGAGGAAGGAGAGTGGGAGAGATTCTAAGCCAGTAAATTAGTCATGAGATGAACTTAAGAAGATATTAAAGGATGTATATCTACCTACCTTAGAGCAAATATTAAATGATAATTTAATATTGTAAGTGTATGCTCATATCTTTAAATGATTTAAACAAGGAAAACTAAAGAACAAGTCCTTAAGGTAAGGAAGACACCCACCAACGGACAGCATAAAATGATAGTGGGTTAACCCTTTTGTTGCACAATGAAATTATGGGGATGCATCAATAAAGTATAACCAATTACATGCTGAAAGATGAAAGTCCTTATCTGGTATTTTCTTTCTATTTTTCTAATTTTACAAATATGATATAAGATACCCCTGGAAATCAAATAAAAGCAATAAAACTGCAATATTGAGGAAAAAATTCAATTTTTTTTTTCACTGCCATTTCCCGCATTAGCAAGGTAGCATTAAGAACAGAGGACTGAGCCTTTGAGGGAATATCCTCCACTTCTCTGTTCCTCTTTTGATAAAAAAAAAAAAAAAAAGAGAGGGAAGGATTTCTAGCCCCCTGCTCCCTCCCCTTTTAGTCACCTTCTACAACACGCATTCTTCATCTGTTCCCTGGCGCTTCCTTACTGATGCAGAAAAAATGGCAATTATGTGTAATAATAAAAATAATAATAAAGAATTTTACCAGAGAACTGCTTCTATAACTAAAACCAATAGAATTGATGAAATATCAAGCAAAAGGTATTCTGCAAACCTGTAAATGCAAAAATGTTAAAGAATAAACTAAACATCTTTATGTATGAACAGAAAATCTGAAAGGGAAATACTCTTTGAAATTCACGGGCGTAAATCTGTTTCATTGTTAAGGGAAAAATAATTAATTTTGATATACCTACATGCAGCAACAAAAGGGTTGAGAAAGATGTCAAACACTATCACTGCAGCAACAGAAAAGTGGAAATCTAGTACACATTAACTGGTGACCTGGTGAATACAATGAACAAGAAATATAAAAACATTTGTGATTATTAGGTAAAATCAAGAGATGGAACAATGGGAGTATAAAGTTTCTTCCCATAGGTAAAAAAGATTACAAATACACACGTGCATTCACACAAAAAGCACTTATCACACATACTTGCATCTGTCTTCCTCTATTTCCCACAATCATTGCCACATCTCTTGGGATGAAATTTTGAAATCTGGCTGATATAATTTGGGTTTAACCACATGGGATTATTGGACTACCATACCTGATCTTAAGAAATTTTCTTCCATCTTTTCAGTTTAACTCATAAAACATAAAAAATTGAAGATACCAAATCTCACAATTAGTTTCTTTTTGTTTTCCACATATTCAATACAATTTCAGGTTGAAAGATTTCATTTTCCTGTACATCTGATTCACTTCTTTTATAATCTGAATTTCTTTACATTCTTTATATAAATATACAGCGACAGGAGTGGATGAAGGCAAGTATCAATATGTAAATGTGTATGTATGTAATATCTGCATATGTTTATGTATATGTATGTATATGTGCTGATATGTAAATGTATAAGTGCGTATGTGGGGGCTTATGTATATATATGTGTATATGAGGAGATGGGCCATTCTTTGTCTGTTCCCTGGCGCTACCTTGCTGACGCGGGAAACAGCAATTATGTATAACAGATAAATATAAACACTTTTGAGTGACCTTGGACATAATGATTTGTTAGCTTTAAAAGGAGAATCTTTACTTTTTATATGTTCTACCAGCATAACTCTTAATTACATTGGAAAATATGCTTCCAAAATGAGAAAACCAAAAACAAATCACATGATATACAGGTACCTTTCTTATCAAATATTTCATATCTTTCCAAATATTTCTTCCAATCATTTTGTTATCTAACACCTTTAGATGTCATAAGCATCACATCAATCTTTTCATACTTCTCACAATGCTGTTTTGATCTAAAATTCAAATGATGGGGCTATGTATCAAACAAGGTCACTTTTGTTGACTATCTCATACGAAAAGAAAGCAGATCCGTATTACATAAGAAAACTTTGTAAATTTAAAGAATCTTTGCACTCTTTAAGAACCATTCCATTTCACAAATGCAGTTTTTCTATTCACTGATTTATCATCTAGATATTGGCCATATAGAGGCTGTAAATTTCTTGCACAAATGCCTTCATCGTCTCACACATCTTATCATATTCAATGACTTACTGGAGGAGATCTTCAAACATGTTGACAAAATTTACAAAAATATTGCCATCTAAATAATACTATACTGAAAAATACTGAGAATTCACCAGTTGTTTTCCCAATACTGTTGCAGGCATGATATAAATGTAGGGTAGGAGGGACTCATAATCACATGGCTTTATTTGTTCTATAGCATAATACTGTTTGATTTATATTTTCCAGCACTATAATATAAATCTCAACACAACAGTTTCCACATATGAAGGCAAATTACACTGGACTCAACATCGAAGACTCATTGATCCAGGCCTTTCTAGTCCTTCAGGATACCGAATTATTAATTTTCTGTGGCAAAGAAAGTTATAATATTCATATTCATCTATTGTTAAATAAAAATACATTACTTTACTGTACATAAAGCCAAAAATACAACTGAAGACTGAAAAAATGTGGAAAAGGTTTAAAATAGTGTACTCACCAGTCAAGCAAGCAGATGTCAATTTAATGGCTTTCTATGGTCAGAATAACCCGTAATACAGTGAAGCAGAGTATACACTGCCAATTCATGTACTTACAAAATTGATGTTCAGCAGAGTAATTATATTTTCTATCCAAATTATACTCCAGTACTTTAAACAATGTAAATTCAGGATCAAATCTGTAAGCCTGTTATTGCCCTGACAATAGAGCAGCAATTTGAATTTTGAAAAGTGCCTGTGCATAGACTGCATTATCATTATGAATTCTGGATAACCGAGAGTTTACTGAATTATCACTACGCAATATAAGATAATGATGGGAAAACTGCATTCATCATGTTTTGCTTTTGTAAATCTTACACCCTCAATAAAAGAAACATTTTAGGACCACTATTCTTGTGCACAAGAATATACTCTATTCCTGTGAAATGAAAACCATTTGTCTTCTCTTCCAAGTTTGAGTGAGTTCCTTCAAATCTCTAAAGTTATAAATTCCACCACTTCTCCTGAGTTATAACACCATGTTTTGTCTGGCTGCCTGAGTTAAAACTTAACTTCACCATTTATGAATTGTAACCATGTGAAAATACTTTCCTGTAATCTCCTGAGATACATAACTGTTGGTGTAAGAATTCCAACTGAATTATTTCTTTTTTGTAAGAGAGTGAATTATTAGGTTATGCTACCGACAATTAGTGAAACACAACCTAGGATATGGTTGCCAATAATGCATGTAATACAAAATAATGAAAAAGTCATAATACTGGTAGACAGTGGAAGGATCAATCTGCCTAAAAATGATTACCTAACACATTTATCAGTGTGTTTATGCTGAAATACTTAACTACTCCAGTTTAGGGATGATAATACTCAATCTGCTCTATTAGCTGTATAGTTTTCTAATGAAATGATACAAAAATTAGGTCTAATACCACGCTCACTTCCTGTAGCAATAAAAGAAAATAAGTAAAATGTCAGAACTGGATATAGTGTGAAAGGCATAATGACAAACTAAGATGTACAATGCAGCAGTAGGAATTATGATGATCAACATTTTAAATTCTACACAAATTTGCCAAAAATCACTGCTTAGAAATATGAATGAAAGAAGTCAAGATTTCTTAAAAGCATTATTTACAGATACAAACAAGCAGCACATACTGTGGTGGATAGATTTTTGGAAAGTATTCTCTGTGAGCCATATCATGCTGAAAGTAGTAAAAGACATACAGTGCATGATAAAAAGAGAACAGTATACAGTACTGCAATCACAGAAGTAATTGTGAGTTATTACCAATTTCCAAGAATAAGCATAACATATTGCAGTTCATTATATAGGACAAAGTGGATATATTACAGTTGTGTATGGATAAATCATCATAGTTCAAGATTATCATGCATGATGAGTATAAAGGGTATAAATAAAGTTACACTGATAGCAGGTTGGGCCTTGCCTCCAAACAGGTATCACATCAATGTCTAGAACGTTTCACCTAAATGACTAACAGCAAGCCTAGTGCTGTCCATGGTCCATTACAGCATAAGCAAGAGTAGTACCAGTGTATGAGTGCAAAGTTTCTAGATATATCAACCCCTCCAGACACTCCCCTGGGGACCCTAAAGGGGCATGCTTTATTTGGTTGCCATTAGCTGAAAACTGTATACACAGATAATATATGGTTTAGAGTATAAGTGGTTCAATGTACACTACATCTCAAAACTTGTTAAATTAAATCTCTATGTTCCTGTCACCATATTCTGCGGATGGCGAATTCAAAAGTACAGTCATCTGTAAAGAATTTTCTCTAAACACATCATCCTTTGTAGAGTAAATTCCAATATTCTGCTGCCATAAAATAAAAAATTTCTTCAATGAAACAAATACCTCTAAGCTCACTAGGTAAACATCCCATGAATTTTGAATGCAAGTGTGGGTATGATGTTTCCTTACAACTGTTACCTGTACACATGTCTGTATGAATCACCATCATGACTCAAGAATGCTCAGTGATGTGATCAGACTACTGGGCAGATAAGCCACTTTAAAAATTAAAGAATCTTCATGCTTAGAGTCAGCAGTCTTGTAACAAATCTAGATCACTTTATCTAAAATGGGCGTTTAGTGTAAGACTTACTCTCAAAATAACCTTTTTGATAACATTACATATGGTGTGGGAGGTAAGTTGCTAGAAGAAGTGAAAATTTTTACCAAGGATATAAGGCATGTGTACAAGTAGAAAGAGAGGAAAGTGATTGGTTCCAAGTGAATGTCGGTTTATGGCAGGGGTGCGTGATGTCCCCATGGTGGCTTAATTTGTTTGTGGATGGGGTGGTTAGGGGGGTGAATGCAAGAATTCAGGACGAGAGGGTTTGGGAAGTGAGTCAGTTGTTGTTCGCTGATGATACAGTGCTGGTGGCTGATTCGGTTGAGAAACTGAGTTTGGTAAAGTGTGTGAAAGAAGAAAGTTGAGAGTAAATTTGAATAAGAGCAAGGTTATTAGCTTCAGTAGGGGCGAGGGACAAGTTAATTGGGAGGTAAGTTTGAATGGAGAAAAACTGGATGAAGTGAAGTGTTTAAGATATCTGTGAGTGGACTTTGCAGCAGATGGAACCATGGAAGCAAAAGTAAGTCACAGGGCAGGTGAGGATGTGAAGGTTCTGGGAGCATTGAAGAATGTGTGGAAGCGAGAATGTTACCTCAGAACAAAAATGGGTATGTTTGAAGGAATAGTGGCTCCAACAATGTTATAAGGTTGCGGGGCATGGGCTATAGATAGGGTTGTGTGGAGGAAGGTGAATGTGTTGGAAATGAAATGTTTGGGGGCATTATGTGGTGAGTTGGTTTGCTCAAGTAAGTAATGAAAGGGTAAGTGAGAGGTGTGGTTATAAAAAGAGTGTGGTTGAGAGAGCAGAAGAGGGTGTGTTAAAATGGCTTGGACACATGGAGATAATGAGTGAGGAAAGATTGACAAAGAGGATATATGCATCAGAGGTGGAGGGAAGAAGAAGCGGGAGACCAAACTTGAAGGTGGAAGGATGGAGTGAAAAAGATTTTGAGCGATCGGGGCCTGAACATACAGGAGGGTGAAAGGCGTGCAAGGAATAGAGTGAGTTGGAATGATGTGGTATGCTGGGGTCGACATGCTGTCAATAGATTGAATCAGGGCATGTGAAGTGTCTGTGGTAAACCATGGAAAGGTCTGTGGAAAGGGAGCTGTGGTTTTGGTGCATTACACATGACAGCTAGAGACTGAGTGTGAACGAATGTGGCCTATTTTGTCTTTTCCTGGTGCTACCTCACTGAAGGGGGGAATGCTATTTCATGTGTGGCGGGAGTGGCGATGGGAATGGATGAAGGCAGCAAGTATGAACATGTACATGTGTATATATGTATATGTATGTACACAGTGAAATGTATATGTATGTATATGTGTGTGTGTGGCCATTTATGTATATGCATGTGTATATGGGTGGGTTGGGCCATTCCTTGTCAGTTTCCTTGTGCTACCTCGCTAATGCGGGAGACAGCGATTAAGTATAACAAATATAAATAAATATACCAAATACATCAAAATTCAAGATCAAGGCTGTGAGATTCACAATATCGAACCCACCTGAGGATCAATTCTTAACTATTGTGCTAAATAAACCAGCATCCAATATGTTCCAATAAATACTTAAAAATTCTATTATGTATCTCAACAAAAACTTACAAAATATACTTTGAGAAGATTCTGCATAAGAAACCATGCCACAAATGGAGGATTAATCTCACAGGATATTACGATGAAACCTCTTAAACAAACATTTAGTTGTGATAATCAGGAACGGTCAAAGTACTGTACCTTAATTATTCTAACCATACACCCTACCTCACTATTCAAGTCCTGAAAATTCTAAGGTAGAATAAAAAGAACATGCAGGTGCAGTAAAAGATAAAAAACACTGGTTTTCTTCAAAACTCACTTCTTCACTTTTACAGGAGAGTTGCTGGGGCTTGATTCTGCATGATTTGTTAGGCATACTAATGAACCCTCTTCGATATGGAAATCTTGAAAGAAAAAAAAATGTTTTCTTTCTATGCTTGGTAGCCTTATCCTACCATAGTGAGGCTGACTCAGGTAGAAATGAATGAACATTAGCATTGGCTCTTTCTACCATTCCAAATTTCAGAAAGTGATAATACAAAAATGGAGGAGTTCAAGTCTCCTCCATCCCCAAAACACACCCCTTACTTACCATTCACAGAATCCTAGAGATATGTGAATTGTAGTCTTTCTACCCTCACCATAGGAATTTTACTTCATGTAAGTGGTTTTTACTAACCATGAAATATGCAAACATCACACAGTAGCTCCTGAATATTTCACTCAATGCAGATTTATCACATTAGATTAAATATGACATCAGCTCTCAGATTTCACGGGCAAAGAAATATGTGAATATAAAACTAGTGAAAAAAGCAATGTCTCACTAAAGTATACTCTTATCATAGTGCAGAAACAAGTCCCTGAAAGTAAAAGGAAATAAAAATCTACAATCATCATAATGCTATCTATGGGGACTTCAGTTCAAATGATGCATCAAAAAACAATAATGACAAAGAAATGATTAAACTAACAAATCACTTATTAAATCAGTACATGAGATGCTTAAATTGAATGGATAAATGAATGGACAGCAAGAGATACAAATGATAACAGCAGCAACTACTAAAGGCACAAATTCCTATCAAGGATAGAAAATAAAAAAGGGTTGCAGGTTGCGCAAAAAGGTAATGTAAAATGAAGTGGAATGGAATGAAAACTGTGAGATCAGGCTTGCTGGAGGGTGTAAATGGTTAAACAAAGGAAGGCATCAGACATTTCATGAAAGATTACAGAAGTCACAAGTCATTCTTTACCCATGTAATGGTTATTCTGTGTATGACAGTTTTTCATAAATCCCATTATAAATCCCATACATGAAACAACTGAAAAGTCACTAGCTTCTGATAACTGAAAAAACAAACAGCAGTGAAACCTTTTACCCTACTTAATCAAATCATATGTACTTCTTTTATAGCATGCATAAAACTTCACAGAAGTAATGAAAAATTTAAAACTATGAAACTGCATTAGAAATAGTGCTTCTATCACATGTAACTTAAACCTTAGCTAAAAATAAATAACCACAGCAGCAGTGTCAATTCATTTTCAGATGAAATAACAAGAATAATCAATGTTGTCCAGCTGCATAGCCTCAAATTACAGAAACACAGTGTTCACCTTTATAATCTAGACCAATAATTCTGTCCAGTATTGTCAATCATCATGCTACGGGTCTCATCTAAATCTTCAACAGAAACCTGACACTGATTAAAATCTATATCACATAACAGTTAACAGCACTGTCATTGGGAGAGCTTCTTGTGTTTACTGCATCTTAAAAGCCACTTCATGTCTATTCTTGAGAGCCTCTCTGACCTTTCTAGCTTGAACTACAAGAAACTGCTACTGATGCTCATAAGAACAAAGCCAAGATCAAATCAATGTAGAAAGATACAACAAAAAGTAAAGTAACAAAAGATTGAAATATTTTCATACCATGAAATTAATCCGAACACTGGCCTAACAATAACATAATACAATTTAGTCGTTTGAAGCTGATTTTCTATACAAATACATGAAATTAAATGTTTTGAGAAGCTTAGCATCCCTGCCCTTTGCCAGCCTAAGTGGTTACAGACACCAATTTTGCAATTCTAGTTCTTGCATAAGGTGCAAATTTGTAAGCACTTGATCCACCCCATTTAAATGGAATGAAGTTAAGAAAAACAGATATGTGAAAGGTAAAACTATGGTTGTTAGCTCATAATGAGCTTTTTGCAGGAAAGCATACATCAGCACAATATTACCACATAATTAGAAGGGCTTAGCACAGTGACCATGCATGCTATGGTCATGGTGCTTTCATTTCATAATGATCAAATGAATCCTACTAGAGTACTATAAATCTTTGATTCCTTTCAAAACTGCTATGATCTGTAAATATATTGGCACAATATGACTATCAGTATCATGTAATTTCACCAATTTGTTGGCCAATAATGCACATTGCATCATCCAAGATCTGAAAGCTTCAAGATCCCAGCAATACAGGATGCTGCAAGTTGATCCACACTTCCCATTCAGTTTGAACAAACAAGGAAATACTTTCTAAAACTAGTGATTATGGGCTTTATGCTCTGTGCATGAATATCCTCATGTACAGCAAATCTCACTCCACCTATACCTTAATCAAGAAATATCAATATGCGCTCTTGATGACACATACAGCATCATCGGCCAGCAAAGGACACTCATTCGACTTAGTAAATGTGCTATGCTACTGAATCCAAGTCTAGTAACTAAATGAGGTCAACAAATGACAGTAAATGAGGACACCATTTACATATGTGGCCCCCAAAATACCCACTTAAGATCATGAGAAATGTTCCTTTTGGGAAACACTTACTGAACTAAACAGCACAATGTTGCTAACCAAATGTGGAGATGGGCATCAGGCACTTAATCCTGTTTAGACTTTGTTATTTGTCCTTTCTCCATGCCTATATATAAGCCAAAACATAAAACCAACCAAAAAAGTCATAACTCAAATTCTGTTTACCACTGTGCTATACAGCTTGTCATTTACTGTATGTGGAAAGCAAGGATATCTGCTGAAGATGCTTATCATGTTTCCTTTAAAATTGGTTCACCTCTGCGATATTCTTCCAAGACTTACACATCTATTACTGATGGCCAATGCTCTACAAGTACAGGAAATTAGACTACCAACATTTCACCTCTTAATAATTTTAGAATACAACGTATTTTACTCATCAAGTGATACTAAATTAAGATATGAATAAGAATCACAGTTCAGAACTAAGAGTGAAGGAAGCTATTTATCCTCAGCTAGATGAGACCACTGCCTTGGAGTCAGGTCCATAGCTTTCGAGTCATGCCCATAGAGAGAGGATTACAAGACTGTTGAGCAACTGGACTCCATAATAAAGCTTGGTTTTGGCTCACTAACTCATTTGAGACTTACATTCGTATGCAGTTTCTGGAAGTTATTTCCGCTATTAATAAATAATTCAAGGAACAGACTCCACACAATGAAGGACAAAGATTGCTCTTCTTCATCAATTTTACGAAGGATGGCTCTGGGTGATGGACAGGTAAAATCTAGGCACTGAAATGGCAAAGCAGCCCAAATTCATGGAGTTGCCATGTAATTAAACTGTACCAACATGGTTCATAATCACCTAATAGCCAGGAACTAATCACTTGGTGACAATTAAATGGTTATCATATTTCACAACGTAAACTTTTGCCTGATATTTAGTGTATCTGTGTAACTCTTACATCATACACAGCTATCATCTCAATATTTCCCTGAATATCAGATACACAAACAGAAGCTTAAAAGAGAAGTATAAAACATAGAAAACAATAGAGGTGAATGAAAAAGAGATGAATTCTTGGTTCTTGTGTCTTTCGAAGATGTACTGAATCACGTATGCCCCATAAAATAGTAGGAACATTTTGCTACCGCATTCTGGATACTACAATATTCTAAAAAATAAAGTGATGATTTTTTAAACTAGAGTAAAAAAGAACGAATTTCTTTATCTTTTTAACATTAACAATTACAACATTTTATGTATCAGCTGTTGTCAGGAAATATAAGGAAGACCAGCACTCTGTATCAGGCACAGTGGCCATCACAAAAATCTAACCACATGCATTTGTAATCTGCCGGGAAGGAATATGCCATCTCATTCAAGACCTCCAAATGCAGGAAACAGTAACCACAGACCACAAATCCCTATCCATTTTACCTAAGGACAAGAAGTAAGCTTGTTCCCTTTATATTACACCACTATCTTCCCTGAGAATCTAGCAGCATCCACCTATTCTATTGCAGGGGTACCTTCTTTTGCTGAATATCTAGAAAATGTAAATCCTGTTGGACACAAGAATTCCAGAGGTGATGCTATAGATTCTAGTGTGATGACACCCTTTTAAGGTAGACTAGATATTACACACTTCAGGAACATTCTGCCATTTAACCAAGTTATGCAATTACGAATAACAGAAGGAAGACTGCATACAATTCATGTACTTTTGTCAGTCTGAAACCATATGAAATGGCTGGCCGAAGAAGTTCTGAAAGATATATTCCAGCTTACAGCATATGAGGCTAAAAACACTTTAGGATTTTACTCATTAATTTTTGAAATTAGAAAAAAATAATTTTTCAAGTTAGTTTAAAGTTTCAGGTTCTCACTTATGAGCATCAGTGCTTTCAGTTAACAGCAGCCAATATTCAACCCTGCAATTATGCATATATGAATATAGTACATATAGCTGCAATCTTTAGTCTAGTACAAATATTTCTAGTCTTGCTCTCATCACTATGTACAGATATAAAATAAATATAAAAGCCATTAAATATTTTGTATACCAATACACTATAAACAATTAAGCAAAGCTCTAGGTTTATATTTTAACTTATGTCTAAGCTGAAATCCCACTACTTTAACATTCAATCCTTAATGACAGTGTATAAAAATACTGGCAATGTTACTTATTTCTATTTCATGTAGTTTCCTACATTCAAAGCAGAGTGTCACATGCAGAATCTTCCTTTATCACTTCACTGACTTGTAACAGCAGATAAATCATAATTTTTTCTTTGTTATTTCATTTTTCACAACCACTTGTAAACACAGAGGAATTACAGAATATGCTGTCAAAACACTTGCATTTCTCAACAATTTCTTTGTAAATTCTGAAAAATAATAATTCTTCCATGACTATTCTATTTTCATTGACTGCTTATTTCTTGTATCTACCTATATGGTACTGAATTATACTTGCTTCCATAAATTGAAGGAACCTTTTGTTATTCCCTCTTCAATCCAAATTCTGGTTTATTCATATAATGCAACATCCTACAAAATTGAAACTTACATTCTTTAAAGTATACGAAAGGACTGAGGAATGAAGTTGATTATACTGTTTCATGTTTCATACCAGTCACTCTCGCAAATGGAACTCCACTGCCTCAGTTCTATAATATAAAGTATAGAGATAAAGAAAACATATTCATAATTGGCTAATAAGTCCGATATTTTCTTCATATTCATACGAACTTGAAGATGAAGGAGTCATATCATGAAGTATCATGACATTCCAAATATATGACAAAGATTGTGCTGGAACATTTGGCAATGAGAACTTTGTAAACTACAAACTGGACACAAGAAACATTTTAGCATATTGAATATTATGATAATGCTTCTATGCATTAAGACAAGTACCCTTTTAGTAATTTCAGCAATCTCTGTAATAAGGAATTGCCTATAATCCACCACCAGCAGTCATTACTTGTTCTGGAACCTTACATATTATCTGAAACGTTACAGGATTCTCAAACTGTAACTGCAGATGAAAAGTGGTATTTACTATTAGCACCATCAATAGAGAAGAAATCAACAGATGACTATATAAGAATCAATACAATCCCTCTGCCTGGTGGGGGGGTGAGGTAGTTATGGGTAGGTCTTATGCTTACATTTTTGCAAGCCTTCCCTTTATCAGAAGGGCCTGTGCTTAATATGTCATTCATCTATTCTAATCTTATCCAGTAAGTCACCTCCCACTATTAAGTAGGGGAGCCCATGAAGAGTCTCCTCTGTACATTCACATCTCTATAAAACTTCTAAAACTCCTTGCTAATACCCTTTCCACCCACATCCTCACTCACTCCTTCACACAGTCTTTGATTACTTTGATCACTTCATATCTCTACATCCATATCAATAAATCTTTGAAAAAAAATATTCCCTAATGTTCCTTCCAATTTACTAATGTCATCCATACCACCATAAGAACTTGTCCTTTGCTATTTGTCCATTTCAATCATGATCTTTACTCAGCCCAACAATTACGTACTTCACTTACATACCATAGTGAAACCTCTCATCAAATATCCAGATTCTCTCATTGTCTATGACAGTATCAACTCCATCTTTATTTCATCAACCTTTTTCTTAATACAACAGTAATCTTTATGTTATCTAATTCCATACATCATCCATTTTCCTGTATCATATGGATTTGCAATAACAGTTTAAGCAGCAAGTCAAAGCATTAAAATGATAATATATAAACAAGGTTTGGATTTCTTTCTTTTGCAAACAGCCTCAGTAAAACTCATTAGCAAGCTACTTGTGTTACTCTCAGATAGCTCATTTCTACAGCCTGGATTCTTGACCTGTATGACTTGTTCCATATCCACGTTTCAGCTGCATAGTTCAAGGTATGGAGGACTATGCTGTCCCCTTCTTCACTTTCATACTTACACCTTAATCCTTCATTATTCTATTCAGGGACCCAATGACTCTTTTACCCAGTATTGCTTTATCCCTTATCTCTCCTTCTATATTATCAAACTTATAGTTCCCAAATACTTAAATTCTGTCATCTCTTCCAGTCTTTCTTCTCCCTTACATCTATAACACAATTTAGTACACTTTCTTCTCTCACTCTAAGGGGTTATGTAAAATCTATTTTCACTCTGTTTCCATTTAAACACCATTACTTTACATTTCCTTGCATTTACCTACAATCACCGATGCTTATACACTCTCTGTTTCCTTTCAAACACCATTATTTTACATTTACTTACAATCACCTATGCTTACACACATCATTAAATGCAGTTACAGCCTTCTGCAACTTCTCTTTACTCTCAGCAAACAAAATAATATCATCCATGTACAGGTTTTGGCACTAGGCACCATACCTTACCACCACACTCCATCTCTACACCCCATATCCCTCGTTTTGCTTTCACCTCTCTTATCACTTCCACTCATATATATGTTAGAAAGCCAGCGTGATATCAAGCAACCCTGCCTTACACCTAAGTGTATACAGAAACTTTCGTTTAACTCTCATTCCACTTACACATTCACATGATCCTCATTGAAGGCTTTCACAACATCCAACAGTAGTCCCCCTAACTTATAACTCCTTAACACTTCTCATGGAACATTCCACTGAACTAAGTCATACACTCTCTTTCGTTTAACTCTCATTCCACTTATACATTCACATGATCCTCATTGAAGGCTTTCACAACATCCAACAGTAGTCCCCCTAACTTATAACTCCTTAACACTTCTCATGAAACATTCCACTCAACTAAGTCATACACTCTCTCCAAATCCATAAAGGCTGCATAAAGCATCTCATCTTTTACTGGACACATTTCCAGTAATTCTCACTGCAAAAATCTGATCTACAAATTCCATTACTTTCCTAAAATCTCCATGCTCCTCACTTATTCTGCATTCAGTCACTTTTATCACTATCAATCAACATTCTTGAGTACACTTTTCCTGGTATACTTAAAAGACTTATCCCCCTATAACTGCTACATACATTCTCAGCACCTTTTCCTTTGAATATATAAACAATAATAGCTTTAACCCAATCCTTAAGCAAAAAATTCTCCTTCCATGCTAAATTATATATCAAATGCATCCACTTTTTCAAACTTCCTCCTTCATACTTTAATATTTCAACTGTATCCCCATTCAATCCAGGTGCCTTTCCTACATTCAACCTTATCATCACCCTTCTTACTTCCCTTCTTACACTAGGTCACTGTACTTGTATCCTTTTCCTTCCATCCTCCAAACCCATCATCTCCTACATTCATCAGTTCTTCAAAATACTTTGTTCATCTTCCTGTCACTTCCTTCCTTTGATTCAGCAACTCCCCTTCCTTCCATCTCACATTTACATTTACTTTGATATTTGCTGCCCTCAAATTCATTTCCCTCTAAACAGGATGGTTAATGATCATATACAATGAATCCCTTCCTGGACTGCTTTCACTTCATGTATCAGTGCTGATCATAAGCCATCTTCATAATACAATGGATCTGTAAAACGTTAATGCACGTGAAGGACATTCATGTCATTTCACTTCTTGTATACTTCATAATTAGAATTAAGCTCCTTTTTCCTAATCACTCACAGTGTTTAGCCATATCCTTTGTACAATACACCACAAGATATTTCACTATTATTCTCAAACCCAATTTTCTAAAAACTTATCCAGATTTCCCCTTCCCTCAACCTTTAATTAAAGTCCCTCAAGCTGCAATTCCTGATGCAAAAGTTATTTCATGCATATATCTTTTTTTACATAATGAATGCACTTTCCTTCTTTCTAAACACTCATCTAGTTCTTTTGCCTTGTATCCATATTCTATTCACATTTTTTTCTATCATGATACTTCCTTTAATCATAGTAATCTCATTCATACTAAGAACAAACATTTATCTCCTACCAAACATCATGCAGCAGAGAATTTGTTTTCCTCATTCAAGCCCCTACACTCCACAATCTCATATGATGGAGCAGTTACCCTGATGTTCAGTTGTTCAATGAATAAAAGAAAAATATGCTCATTTGCTCTAACTGTGCTACCCACAACCAACAGATGAGACCTGCTTACTGGAGCCATTTACAAAGAGCTACTACTCTAAAAACATTAACTGAACACTTGTGTAAGAATTTTCCATTTATATATATTTATAGATCAGTTAAATTCTGATTATACCTGTCAAAATGGCAAGTTTAGCAAACTAGGGGCACCAGCATTTAAATGGCAAACAAATGCAAATCAGAAACCCAGGAAAATTGTTGTGAAAATGGCAAGCACTTGTGAGTTAGAAAACTTAAGGTGACAAGATGCAGGTTGCGAACAACTTTTCTGATTCATCAAACTATAGGAGTACTAATATGCAATACACTCATGTAAGTTCAACAAATTAGAGAAACTATTACATAATTAGTGAACAACTGTAATTCAAGTAAAAAAGAAACATCAGTGTATATGCAGTGACCATCTCCAAGTTTAGTAAACTAACAGATTACTGTACAGGCAATAAACAACATTGGAAAAAAGTGGGGGAACCCTGCATGCTGGTAAATACCACCTTTAACTTCATCAATCTTGAGTAACAACATGCATTTGGTGAGTAGCTATAAGCAGAAAATAAGGAGTATCATGAAGGAAGATGTTGAAGAAAATGTGGATTACATATATGTTCACAGAACATGTATGCCCCTGCCAATAAACCCAAATGTAAAACTGTTCTAAAGTCTCAAGCATGAAACGTGGATCACAGTGATCTACCTATGGAGTAATGGCACAGTTCTTATGGGTAAGCACTCCCTGATTAAGTTTCATGGCTCTGCCTGGAAAAGTGCCTGAAGAACAAACTAGAATGTAAAACCTAATCAGGATTTAACCATTGCGTGCACACATGTATGTATGCATGGTTAAGCACTAACATTGTATATCTTTCAACATACTTGCAGGGATAACAGTGGGCAAGTAATGAGAAAACTATAATGGAATTTAACAAAGGCAAAGAAACGAAATTGAGAAACTACTTAAATTATGGCACTTCAGCTGGCACCTGACCTGACTCTCTCCCTGTGGGCAACTCCCATTCTGTGAAAAATGTTGCTTAACAAATAAAGTTGAGAAGCTTATGGGAAAAAATTTGCTTTCATCACATCTCATTATTTGGAAAAAGATATGAACCCACTGAAAACATGTAAGACACTGACTTATAAACACACTCTCTTGATATAAATCTACCATACATAATGTAATCATAATTTCTTTGCAAAGTATGGAACAGCAAGCTTTCAAAAAATATTTACAAAATCCCTATGAAACCCAACAAAATGTGTTATTTAGTAAAATGAATTTAGATACACAGAATATATACATAATAGCTTTATTGCAATTTTTAATGCAAATATTGGATATTAGTTTCTAAATTTTTCTACAAACATGATACAAGTCTTTAAAATTTCTTTCTAGCTGCCAATATCTGAAGTTCATTTCCCCAACAATATATCAACTTTTCTTTCCTCCACTTCTATCCTTGATGAATATACAAGGACATTAAATGGTGTTATCCAGGTACAAGGAATTAACTTTTCATGGATACGTATGTAAAACTCCCTATTTACATATTTTACAAACTTCATACATATCAAAGTTGCCATTCATGGCTTACTTCACTAAATAGAAAATATCAATACCTGAAATGCTACATACAAAGCTACCATTACTTGAAGTATTTCAATCCTGTTACTAGTAGAAACTTTTCAATAAACAGTTCAGAGTCAAGGACAGCTATATGAGCAGCTCTACCAATGAGAGAGTTGGCAGTTGAGGGCAGAGCATGGTGGATGTCATACCGAACAAGGGTCACAGACGGAGAGCTGATGATTGGCTGCAAGAGATTTGACACCATTTCACGATATGCAGAACCTGGAAAGTAAAGAAAGCTCTTTGTGGTTAAATCTGTCAAATATACAAAAATGAAGGACCGCCTCTCACATTATACATAGAGAAAAGGAAAAGTAAGGAATGAAGAGATAATGAAGATAAATTCTATGTGAGACTTCCCTAAGCTAAAACAAGGAATAAAAGCACTACATCTCTCATAACCTGCTTGCTGATCACATTGAAACAAGAGTCATAAAATGCCCTGCTAATGAAAGCATAATATCCATCAAATTACCCAAAATAAGATACTGGTTGCTAGCTCGCAAAAACAAAGTGAGCACATGCTTTCTTGTTTTCAGGAGCCATTACCAGAAAGCAGGACCTCCACTTCAGGCTGTTTAACTTTAAAAGCTGTGAGATCAACTTTTTGATAGCGAGAACATGAGTGTCTGAGAGAGTAGCTTTTTTTTTTTTTTTTTTTTATACTTTGTCGCTGTCTCCCGCGTTTGCGAGGTAGCGCAAGGAAACAGACGAAAGAAATGCCCCCCCCCCCATACACATGTACATACACACGTCCACACACGCAAATATACATACCTACACAGCTTTCCATGGTTTACCCCAGACGCTTCACATGCCCCGACTCAATCCACTGACAGCACATCAACCCCTGTATACCACATCGCTCCAATTCACTCTTTTATCTTCAGTTTTCTATATCTAGGCCAAGAAATCTTGCATAAAATAAAACTAATAATCTGAACACACTAAAGGTAAAACTACTTAATATAATGGCAAAATTGTGACAATATGGGAGTGCTGGTCATCCAAAATCTCCTAGTTATCAAAGAGGCATTAACAATGTATGGATTTTCATCTACATACCATCTATTGATTTACAAAATCCATATGCTGGTATTGGAGGTAGTAGCTGATAGGAAGCTAATGACCAGGGAGGTATAATTACCACTATTACCCACCTGGGTATTGGAAGGGTTAGTGATGGCTGTATAGTGAGCCAGCACTTTAGCAGGTGTCAAGTTGCACTACTATGACCCAGACAGCTGTCTTTTCTTTCTACCTCACCTACACATGGACTACCGGCATTCTGTCTACACACATACAGTCTCTTCTGGGCATCCATAACATATGACAAAACTTAAACAACTCATTCATTGTAAATCTAGATTTTTCTGCAGTAAGCACTATACACTAGCCCAGCCTTATGGCAAAATGGTATGAGGAATAGACAGAAGCAGTAGTAAGGAACCTTTAGGCAGAATCATTAGGAAGAAACATTAGGTAGAAGTATTAAGTAGGAACATTAAAGAGGAGCATTGGGTAGGAACCTCTACAAACACAGATGGAGTTGCCCTCTGCCAGTGGCCTGTTAGGGTGAGGCACAATACGCTAAGATTCAGCACTCGAGTTCACTAGTAATGGAGATTCTACTGTTGTGGCCACCCCCTTGGGGGAGTTCTAAGTGAGAACAGAAACCAGAGATACAGATAGACAGATAGTATAAGGAACATAAACTCATGTATAGGACAAAAAGCTTAAAGGCATACAGTCAGGGCAAGATTTAGACCTGGGGGGGTAGGGTATTTCAGGTATGGTACGCCCCTAATACACAGAAATCAAAATACACGGCAAATCACCAAATTTACACATCAAAGCCAGTTTACTGCATGTAATTAGAACTGACAAGTTATACATGCATAGAAAGGTGCATACATTCATAGAAACACTGCAATAACTAAAAAAAAGTCTTTCTTTCTACACTTGGCATCTGAAAAATCTTTAATGAACTCCTCAAACTGTATCATCTTTAGAATACTGCTCTCTATATCCAGTAGGCACAGAGCGCTAAGTCTTGCATGGGTCATCGTGGTTCTCAGATAATTCTTTATTAGTGCCAATTTGTTGAATGATCTCTCTCCTAAACAACTAATGACCATCATGCTCAAATACAATCTAAGAGCTACAATGACACTTGGAAAAGTATCAGCAAGCCATAAAGGTGTCAAGAACATTTGTGCCAAGTTTTACACTTATACAAGCTATGAACATGTTTTACTGAAAGCGGTCAAAAGCGTAAAACCGCTAAGTCCACAAACCCCAAAGTGCAGCTGACAGTCAAAATAAATCTTTTGCGGGTGGCTACCTGAGCAAGGCAGCAAGCGGTGACTCGGCCCTGCCTGACGAAAGGCAGAGCAGATTTTCATCTCTTTTATATACTACACAAAGCAAAACAAACAAAACACCTTGAAGTCAGCCAGTGTAAATGAATTTTTGCCAGAGTGCAGCAAAACATTGTGATGCGAGTGAACAAACGTTTCACAGCAGGGCGAGTAACTTGTCTTGAGTCACTTCTGTGGGTCAAGCACTGTTTCTACCGCTTCAACAAATCTTTTCTCTTTTTTGGCTGTAAATAACATTGCTTAACCTTCACTTGACCTTACTTACGTCTCAGAAACATCCTGCTTCGATGGAACAGTTGGCCAAAGTTCACTCGAGATCCTGGCTCAATAAACTAATTTTCTTATTATACTTTTGTATAGAGGGACCCCCTTATAAATCCAGCACTGCATTCAATGAAATATTTGGAACCCTAAGTCATAAGTTAATGCCAAGGAAGGAAAATACAAGGAGCATCCTCCTACAAAACTTGCACACAAATGCTTGCCAGTGAGAACTGGAGCAATGTATTAGATCAGTCCTTGTTCAAAGGGCTTATGCAAACTGGTAGATCAATCTTATGATGTGTGTAAGAGGAGGATGTTTAAAGCGAAATGCAAGTGAAAGTATAGTTCTTATTTTTGAAAGAAACTGCAAACTGCAATATGATAACTGTTTGAACTGAAAGGAATTACAAATTGCTAATGAGTTCAGGTATCTGGGAGTAATGATTTTCAAGATAGATGTGGGAAAGCTGTAGTCAAGCAAGGAAGAAGAATAAGAGGTGCATTGAGAGATTTGGTGAACTGAATGATAGTTAATGTAAATCAAGCTGAAAATTCTTGAAAATGAAAATATGCAAATACCTTCTACAATAGTATGGATGTTACGATGGTATTGATGTGAAGATTACATAGATGACAGGTTGAGGATGCTTTATGATGGTAGGATGGAAGGTACATGGAGAGAGAGGTGGGTCTCAAAAGAAATGACCAGAAGTAACTAGTGAAATATGGAGGAACAAAATTATTCTAAATGAGGATACGGGGGTTCACATGCAGAAGATACATTTCACAAATGAGGGAAAAGGTGAAAAATGAAGTGTCTCACATGAAAAATCAAGTTGGTATAAGAGTGAATAATTAAGAGGTGTTATAGCTGCCTCAAGAACTCTTGTTCTCTTTCACATGCTGGACATGTGTTTAAGATGGATGAGTGAGGTGAGAGGATGTTTGCATTTGATTCACCCACTGTCAATATAAGAAGAGATATGCATTTTGATACATCCAATAAAAATGGAGTAATAGGCAGGCTCCAGAAGGGGGGGTTAGATGTAATGAATGAACTGCTGAGGGATAAAAGCATCTCAGTTGGGGATGCCAAGAAAATGATTCCAGATTACAAGCATTGGAAACATTTCATGAGTGAAGGCATAGGTTAAAATTGAGACTTTTCTCTCAACAGACAAATCAAGCTATTACACTATTTGAATAATCACTGTGTTATAGTTGTCAAAAAGATTCTGCTCTCTTCAGCATGCTGGATGTATGATCAAGATGTGTGAGTGAGCTGAGAGGATGTATGCATTTGATTCATTCATCACAAATGGGATTGCCATTAGATATAACAATATATGCAGATATGGAACCTAAAAATTCTAGTTTGTTCCAGAACGTTTCCTGCTATACATCAGTACTCTCTTTTCAGTCTTGCCAGGGCAATCATTCAAAGGCCATGGGAAGCAGCCGAGAGAAAGTTTAACATAAAATACCTTGTCACATACTTTTTCACATTTTTATTGCTGTTTCTTACTGCAATAAAAGTTTCTGACAATAATCTTTCAAGACCATGATAATATCATTCAAAAACAGTGTGGGGATATCCACATCTGATTGTTCTTTCAATTTGTTTTACTTAAACCTGTTAATATCAAATGTTTAAATACAATGCATGCATTCTTTTCAATCTTAAAGACTGTCCTGAATAAACAGTTAAAGCATCTGTGATGTGTATACAATTTAAATTCGATAAGTGTACTGTTAATCTGTGATATGTGGACATTCAAAAAAATTAAACTTTTTCCCACAAAAACATGACAATTTTTGCATTGTATATTTCCAGTACTGTGATTTGAAACCTTACCCATGACTGAGGTGTCTTTGACAGCTTGTCGGCAGAGCTCAATCCTCGCGGAATGTAATGGGACATATCTGTCTTGTGATGACCCGCACAGCAGCACATTACGAAAATGGTGAAGTTGTGAGCGCTGTTAGAGAAAATTTAGAAGACAATATTTACAGATGAACATTTACTTCTACTCATAAAAAAACACTGAAATATTAAGAACATAAAATGTTTATACAAGCTGCCCTCAATATGAACAGGGGATGTGTTCCTGGAAAAGATTGTTTAAGGTGATATCACCAGAAGCAGATACCATACATTTCTATGGTAAGATGGAGGTTATGTTCTAGTCTCCCCTCCAAAAGACCCAATATTCCTAGTTTTGGAAACCTGTAGAAAATAAATTATCAAAAATGTATAGATCCAAGGAATAAAACACATCAGAGAAAGTATATAAGTTATATCCAGGATTAAAGGCTGTAGTTTTTTGCATGATGAATAGATGGTGTGGGGTGAGTGCAAAGCTCTACAAATTAGCACGAGGAGCTTGGGATCATTATGGTGGTGGTCGCCAATTTTAATACCAAAATTACTTAGGTAATTTAAGGTTTGAAATCTTACCTTTACCTGTGATTAATTTTCATTCTTTTTTACTTAATTTTGTGATAATTCTCTGCACTTCCTGGTTCACTTCAGTAATTTCATGATTTTCTTTTATTCTGAGGGAGTAGTTCCTACTTGCCTTTCACTAACTGTTTCATGGTACTTCCTACTCTGATAAATGTCTGGAGTTACAATGGCAGCTGCTATTTCAGAATTCAACATTATCTTTACCAGGAGAGGAAGGCATGTGAATGTGTAGGAAGGGAGAAGGGTGAGTAGTTCCTGGTGGAGGTGGGTCTATGTCAAGGATGTGGTTGTTTAATCTATTCAGGGATAGGTTTAATTATAATAATTTATGTTATGCAGTATGATATACAATGAATAACAATATGCAGTATAATATACAATGAACAACTACACTGCAAATCATGATGTCATGGGGCACATATTTTAGGTAAATTACTCTGAGATGAGCATAAGTCATTACTGTACTGGCAATTTGGGTGGCATTTAAGTCTGTACACTGGTGTATGATTACCTTAACATTTCCATCTACTTGTCCACGATATTTTCCTTATGTTATGTGGTATGATACAGCATAAACACATATGCTGTATGTTATTATGTCACAGTGAACTAACTTACCTAAATTACTGTGATATAAGTACAAATCACTGCTATATAGGTGGAATGGGTGGGCCAATTGATGTTTGTTTACCTTCATGATTCTTGAAGAAGGTAACAGATGGCACCACACAGGGATATCTGGCAGGCATTTTTAGATCAAAAGAAGGCTGTCCATTGTTGCAGCAAAGGGAAAAATATTTTGGTTGATGGGTAGAAAAGTCAATTTACACAGTTAATAATACAAGATGCTCAATTCACTTTAGTAAACTGCTGAAGTGGAAGGGTTGACAATAAATAATACAAATCCACGTTCTATCACCTGAGAAAGTCTATACAGAAAAGTCTGACGTATGTCAACGCGATCCTTGAGGGACAATTGCAGCAATGACCCAGACTTCTTCCACTTCTGCATAAACCACATCCCTGGAAAAGATAAAGATGTTAGCTTAAATTTATTTGCAACATGAATGTCTATATCTCTACTTATCATATATCCAATATACACCTCATTCTATTCTACATTCAGTATCTATAACTCTATTCTACAGTCAACAAGCCATCCCCACACTTAAAGACATAGGCAATTTGCATAATTAAAACCTAGATGTCATTACAATGGTAAGAACCACAGATCAAACCACTGTCATGATCATCTGATAATGGAAGCTACAGAAATGGGTGACACATGTGGCTATCACTAAGGTGTGAGTGAGATCTACACCAACATGTAAAACATACCAAACTAGAGCAGCAACATCCCAGTACTCTCTGCAACCCACTCTAGGCCTGGTTTGGTTAATGACATACAGATTACTTGAAATAAATTACATAAGTTCTAAAAATTCAGAAACTATGAACTAAGTTAAGCTTAACAAAGTGCTTTAGAACTTCATATTACATATGAAGGTTATCAAGGTTATCAGTAAAATTGCTACTAAAAATGATCAGGCCCTACTTACACTGTTCATTTATATACTGCAACATCTGAATTCAGGAACCTATCTCCTACTTTCACAGTAAGCTGATTAGTGCACAATCTTCTCTCTGAACTTCAGCAACACTTCAGATATCACCTGATGAGATCTGCATGTTTTTCTGACTAACACTCATGTAAAACAGTTGCCTTCTCCTTGCAGAGAGGAAATGAAACTATCAATATAGTAAATGCCTAAAGACCCCCTTTCTACTCACTGGGAATCATCAAATAACATAAGTAAACATAGAGGATGTGCAAAAATATGTATCAAAAACACTTACAGGGCAAAGTGTAAAAATTTATAAATGATCATTAAATAAGACTAAAGCAAGGATATTTACTAGTGTATTACAAAGATCCAATAAAAGAAGGTATATCTGCTAATGTTAGTCCCCAAAGGAGATTAAAGATTCCCTTTTCTATTAATGATGACTTTTTTTGTCAAAGTAACACCAGATCATTATGTACTGATCTGCCATACACCATTCACCTCTAGACTGTCCTTCACTTATCTCCCTTTAACAGTTTTACCTATTTATACCTCTGACCATCTTTTCACATTTCTCTATTTTTACTTTCCCTTTTGTGTACACTTGCTGAAGTAGCCTTCATCAATTAATCACATCTTATTTTCTGGTGTAAGCAAGTGGCATGTACTTCATTTAATTGGAAGTTACAACAACTTGTAGAATTTTTTATCAAATTGCTTAATGTTGCTATTACATCTTTTGCTTTCAAAGAAGTGGTACTATCGTACGTACACCATCCTGCTGTGAGTGCGAGAAAAGCAGTTTTTATGAGTAAAGGTTCTTATTTCTGCATTATCATTTAATGGGGGTTGGGGAACTATGCACCTTACTCTCAAAAGGATGGGGTATAAAGTACAAAAAAAAAAGAAGAAAGTCCTAAAAACATCAGTACATGGATCTATCAATTAACACATTTCAAGATCAAGGGTTGGGCTGGCAATTAACCAACATCACATGGTCTAATGTCTATGTGATATACCTCCCATAGCTCTGAATCTCACATCACTTGATTGATATACTTCGAAATTACAAACTACAAACAGAGTAAGTGTAGGCAGGCTATATATTACATTTTCTTGGTTCACTCAACATCAAAATATTGATTCTATACTTCCTTTGTTCCACAATTATAGAAATGTTCAATTACGTCTTGCCTTTTGTCAAAGCTACATTTGTATTCTTGACATGGGAGCTATGGAACCATTTGCCTCTTAAGTGAGATGGAAAGCCGAAACTAATTGTCAATGGAGATTAATCTTACGTTTCAGCACAATGAAAAATCTCTTTATCATGTATCTGCCATTCTAGAGGAGAATAAAATTGCAAAAAATATCCACTTTGTGATTATCAACTACTTTCCTTATTATTCTATCATTATCACTGAACTACCATGTAAGCACTTAATTCACCATAAGGATGCACTTGAAAAGCGTGAGTGTTCTATGTAAATTTTGAGCAAGAACATACACTAAGCATAAAATGTCACTTGAATAAATTCATACATAAATATCTTTCCATACATGTTAATTTTTGCTGTCCACATACAAAACTGTGATAACTAAGAACTGGAATTAGTAATTAAAACCAATGTACATCAGAATCACAGCTGTCCTTTCTAAGATGTCTCTTACATTCAACTGTCCAGAAGAAAATCAAAAGTTATGGCTATGTAAGAAAATCCCTGAAGATTATTCTTGTTTGAGAGAATTTTGACAGATAATAAAGCAATACGGGCACAATTCAGTACTCTTTTTAATGATCAACCTATTTTCAATATACGATCCCTGCTACCCATACAGATGGTATCCCTAACCTTGCTATCCACCATGACACTAATTTGCAATCCTAATTCTCAGAAGTTGATTTGTACATAAGGTATAGGCCTATCTGCCCTTGATTCATCCAATGGAAATAGGAATGGAGTTAATGATGAGAGGTATATAAGTATGCTGCAAAGATTTCTAAACATTTCCTTTCGTGGTCAACAAAAGTCAGCATAAGAAATTGGGTAATAACCTGCTCCTTTCAAGCATGAAGCTTTTCATGTAAAGATAGATATTAGCATATACAAAAGGGTTAAATCTAACATGCAAAAGATTACAAATGCAAGAGACAAAAGCTTTAAACAGGTCTATGTATAATGAACAAGGCAGTATGCAAATCCTTACCCCCATTCTCTAAAAGAACTTGTACTGATAGCCCTGTGCCGTGGATAAAATAACTGTACATCTGTACAGAGTTGAAAGAATTAAGACAAACTGAGAGATGTGCAGGGTGGAGAGACACACTTATGTCTGTCAGATCTTCATCATCAAGGTACTAGTACAGGATATGTTACATATAAAAAAAGAAGAAAAAAAAAGCACCCATGGAGAAGGATAAATCTTATGACAAAGCTGAAAGGAATAGATTACAGATTGTGCTAAGCACTTATGGAAGTGGAATAGCAAATCAAAGGGATCAAAGAATTTCTAAAGAAAGAGTATGATGTATGTATGGTAAAGCAAAGGAATGAGAGGGAAGGAAAAAGGAGAATTCAAAAGCAAAACAAATACGCCCAACAGAAGATAAAAGACAACGGCAGAAATGAAGAAAGACTAAGAAGAAGGTATAAGATAGAACATAGGAGGAGAAAGCAATAACAAAGAGGGAAAGAAGTGAAAGGAAAAACCTCAAGCTTCCTATCAATGTGCTGCATACTTGAACAACATGATGCCGAATATGAAAGAAATTACTATCTAAACAGATCACTAATATAACATTTGCTGAATCAGTAAAAGATTGAAGGGAGTAAAGATGTATTTAAACACACATTATTAAGATGAAGCATAAAAAGGCAAAAGAACAGCAGGAAATATGAAAGGTTTGGGAGGATAGTATGTCAGAAAAGGAAGGTTAAATTTAATGCTAAAACTGCAAAGTAGTGCAATTTGATAAGTGAGACTTAGGGTAAGTGATATGGGTAAATACTAAAATTTAGGCAACTGGCAAGAGACTTGAAGAGAATTATGAGGGATAAAATATCTTTCTTTGGGTTTGATAAGGCCTCCTGAAAAGAACATTTCCACCCATGGGAGTGAAACATGGGTGTATGAAAGCAAAATGACAAGTAAAAGCCATGGAAATATATATTTTTTTATATTTGAGGTTATACAGTATGAACAGTGGAGAAAGTGAGAGACTAGGATGTAAGAGGAAGATATAGAAAAAGGAAGGATGGGCTAAAAAGCAAGGATGGAATTCTGAAATTATATGAGTACATGGAAAGAATGGTTATCAAAATAATTAGATAGAAAATACACTTGTTACGTGAAAGAGGTGAAGAGGCAAGTGGAGACAAGTTATTCCTTTCTCTCTACATCCCTTAGTAAGATCAAAAAAATCATACAAATGGGTTGAGGTTATGGTATGCATGGTTTCACAGATTTTCAGTATAATAAGTGCACATGGAGGCAATTTTGCATGAGACAACCCACTATATAAGGGGAGGTGGTGTACCACATAAAGGTTCTGTATGATAGAAAGACTCTTATGCATTTCTATCATTCCTAAATATCTCTAGCAATCAAAATTATGATCTGAAAATACTGCTAGGACTAATTTTTTCATGGAGTATTGTATTACTATCAGACTTACCCATATTGACGAGGCCACTATTGTTGTAGAGTGTGCCAAGGTGCGGTCCAGACAAGGAAAGGAATGTGTGAAGCTTTGGCAGGAAGGGCTTCATGTGTGGATGTGACACTGCCCCTCGGATGATAATGTTCCCCAGGGAGTGACCCACAAATGAGATACGTTTAGGGTTGAGGTTATAGGCTTCAATGTGGTACAAAATCTCTGACACTAAACGCTCTGTCAGAGTTTCGAAATTTGAGAAAGTATCCCCCTGCAGAAAAGAAAAAACAACTAGATACTCAACATGAAAATCTTTTATTTGAATTAAATCACACAAATAATCACTGTAAGTGTGAGCAGTAAGAAATGAGTCATGTAAACAAATGAATCATGTAAACAAGTGCCATTACTATGAAACTTACTTGATTTCTCTCCGACATTAAAAAATCAAGATTGGCTCCTGGCAAACCAATCTCTAGATAGGTTTTAATAAGCCTGAGATCAGCGGAGTTGCCATCAAGGCCATGAACACAGACAATGAGGTGGAGTCCATCCGGTGACAGCACTCGGCAGTCATCACTTACATGGAAGTACGGAACAGTTGATGCCAGACCTGAGAAATCACTGGAGAGAGAGAAAAAAAAATTTCAATAGTAACCTTGTCTCTTTGCCTTACGCATGCCAGCATGAGTAATCAACAACATGCATTTGCTATGCTCATGATTTAGGCATTTACTGGAAAGAGAGTCAAAATCCAATTATCTATATCTCTGATGCCCATTCTCTCTGGGAACTTCTATCAAAGGGGTTACCATGGGATAAGAGTCTCCACTTATCCCTGCTACATACTTCCTTAGCACCTTTTCCTTTGAATAAAGGAACAGCAATAGCTTTCACCTAATCCTCAAGCACAACATTCTGCTTCCATGCTAAATTACATATCAAAGGCTTCCACCCTATCACATTTTCTCCTCCACACTTCTTTAATCTAAGTTGTAATCCCATCCACTTCAGGTGCTTTTCCTATCTTCTTGCTACAGGCCCCTACACATTTATCCTTTTTCTTCCATCCTCCACACCCATGCATGCAACAACTGCTGCCTCACCTCATATTCATCAGTTCTTCAAAAATATTCTTTCCATCTTCTTTTCACTTCCTCCTTTTGATTCAGCAACTTGCCTTTCTTATTTCTCACGTTAACACTTCCACTCTTAAATGCACCTTTTTCATTTTTCACCTCCTTTCAGTACAATTTCCTAATTTCCCTAAACTTTTCACTCAACTTTCTTCCAAAGTCTTCATAACCTTTTTCTTCCCTTCCACAGCATCTCTAATCTCATCTGTCCACCACGCATTTCTACTTTTATTCTTACATATCATAACCTTGCATCCATTTATCAATTCCACAACATGACCGCATCCCTACATTTACTTCAATTTCATCCAGCCTTTCTGTTCCCCTTCTTTTTCATACTCCTTCTTGCATTCTGTCTGATTCATGTTCTCACTTGCTAACACTTTTACCTATCCATTCTTCCTTATGCCATACCTTCATACTTCCCTGATCCTCACCTCCACAAAAAATGCAAAATGGTCAGAATCTCCTAAGAATCCTCTCACAACTCTTGCATCCAGCATATTTCTCTACATTTCATGCACAGCACACAGTCAGTCAAATCCATTCGTTCTTCTCTTCCATCATTTCTCATCCAAGTAAAACTGGATCATCTTGTGCTGAAATAGGGTGTTTGCAAGGAATGAAGCCCTCTCAGCACAAAAATCTACAAGATAACTTCCAATCTCATTCACTCCATGCACTCCCCACTAATTTCATCACAGTCCACATTTGCATTCATATAACTCATTATAACCAACTTTCTCTTTCTCAAACCAATTTATAGAGTGATCTAAATTTCTCCAGAAATGCTTAATTTCATCCTTACCTCAAAGAGTTCATATTCACAGGTGCATACCCACATACCCATGCATACTTCAGAATTACAATCTTCCCTTTCACTATGCTATTCTTGATCCATTTCATCCAAGTTCTGTAACATACTCCCATACTCTCAGTGATACCACAAATGCATATCCTTCTTTCCTTTTTCCCTGATAATTTTCATTCATTTTCACCCTCACAACTCCTTCCACATCCATCTCTAACTTGTATTCATCATTTCCAGTTTCACTCCAAACACCCTGGCCAAGGACATGGGTTTCCCCAATCCCAGCACATCCAGACTATAACTTTTAAGATTCTCTACAATCTCCATCCTTATCCTCTAGTCATCCCATTATCATTCAGGCCATCACCCTCAATTGCTTGCCCCTTTTACTCCCTGGCATAATTGGTAGACTCCAGTGCCACCTCTCAGCCTTTACTGCCTTACCCCAGACAGCCACTGTCAAGTTCCTAGAAGTACTTTCACTTCAAAATGAGCTATCACTTGTGAATAGTCAAATTAATAACCCATTCTAGTGTTCATACTGCATCTGGTTGTGAAGTCAGGGAAAGGGGCTCAAAGTAAACTCTCCAATAACTTATCTGCACTTCATCTCTTTTTGCTATACAAAACTCGGGAGCTGGACATTCATGTGCCTGAACTGTACTTACTATAATATACTGCATATATTAAATAAGATACCATGTATTTCAACCACATAATTTTCATTACACACATGAAGAAAAAAGAGAAAATAACATTCTTTTATCATCCTGATTGCATCAAATACTACCAATAATCATACAAAGATAGGGCCTTTGTAAGCAGTTGTAGACATTTGGACACACACATCAGAACACTTCATGACCTGCAATCCCACCTGGTGAATGTGGCTGGCTTCATGAGCACTTTGGGAGGTAACATAAGGTATCAGTCTTTAAAAAGTCCACTTATCCAGATTATTCCTTAGCACCTTCACTCACATGGACTATCTAAGGAGAGAGTAATCAATGAGAGAAATCCTTATATCCCTGGAGTAGTAAGTTTTAATGTCTTTATAATCTAGTCACCCTGAATAAGTTTATTAATCTATTAGATCCAAAATCAATTGCAATATCCAAACCTATACAGAAGCCCTTGGAAGTTTATTTGCTGCTTAAATTCCTCTTTGGCTTTAACAAAAGCCAAAGTGTCAGCCACTGGTGGGTGAAGCCTGGGAGGAAGGAGGTCTGGGGGATCCTCTATACGACCTCGTTCTTTCCGAAGTTCTGATGGACAGGTACACTTGGGCTCACTTCTTTCCCTATAAAACATGAATATTGTTTACAATAAACTGTCTTATCTAATGCTTAACACTATCAAGAGATTATCATGGACTAAGTTAATGTGTGTCATCAAGTCTTATGTATGATATGTTGTATTTCAATAACCAAAAAGGGTTGGAACTATCTGAAATATTTAGTGCATCTTACAGTCCTATCAAAGAAAATTAAGGTAAGGTGAGTGATAAAGTGTACAGACTAATAATCATTTAATCTAAATCTACTCATTCATCTATATACTAAAAACAAATATGATGTCTGCTGCAAACAAACAAGTTAATCAGTGGTACAGTCCATCTAATGTCTACTTATTATGTATCAACCATTCACCTGTATTTCATTTTCTCTATTCTCTCCTTTTGTTTCCTTTTCATATATGTTCCAACTAAATTAGCATATCTGAAATCCATCTTCAGTTTTTTGCTTATTTGGCAACATATTTTTAAACCTCCCAATATTCAACTTAAACTTGTATATACATAACAACTTGATCTATAACACTGTTCAATGTCTATGTTATGCACTACCATAACTCCCTTTTATACACTTTTTCCTAGAAGCTTAGTCATTTACAAGAAATTCTATCTCAAATGTCCACGCTCTTCCACATTTAACATAGTACATTAAACTATATCTCTTTGAATCTCTGCATAAATATATACAAAAATTAGCACATGCCTTGGCAGGCAAACATAATCACAATTCTGTTTAATATTCTTGTCAGTACTCTCAATCTGCAATTTCTTTGCAACACCCCTCAGATATCTGCACTGTGATTTCTCAAGCTATATTCCAAAAAGATGAAAGCCGGCAAGGCAGCAGGTTTGGATGGTATTGCAGTGGAATTTATTAAAAAAGGGGGTGACTGTATTGTTGACTGGTTGGTAAGGTTATTTAATGTATGTATGACTCATGGTGAGGTGCCTGAGGATTGGCGGAATGCGTGCATAGTGCCATTGTACAAAGGCAAAGGGGATAAGAGTGAGTGCTCAAATTACAGAGGTATAAGTTTGTTGAGTATTCCTGGCAAATTATATGGGAGGGTATTGATTGAGAGGGTGAAGGCATGTACAGAGCATCAGATTGGGGAAGAGCAGTGTGGTTTCAGAAGTGGTAGAGGATGTGTGGATCAGGTGTTTGCTTTGAAGAATGAATGTGAGAAATACTTAGAAAAGCAAATGGATTTGTATGTAGCATTTATGGATCTGGAGAAGGCATATGATAGAGTTGATAGAGATGCTCTCTGGAAGGTACTGAGAATATACGGTGTGGGAGGCAAGTTGTTAGAAGCAGTGAAAAGTTTTGATCGAGGATGTAAGGCATGTATACGTGTAGGAAGAGAGGAAAGTGATTGGTTCTCAGTGAATGTAGGTTTGCGGCATGGGGGTGTGATGTCTCCATGGTTGTTTAATTTGTTTATGGATGGGGTTGTTAGGGAGGTGAATGCAAGAGTTTTGGAAAGAGGGGCAAGTATGAAGTCTGTTGTGGATGAGAGAGCTTGGGAAGTGAGTCAGTTGTTGTTCGCTGATGATACAGCTCTGGTGGCTGATTCATGCGAGAAACTGCAGAAGCTGGTGACTGAGTTTGGTAAAATGTGTGAAAGAAGAAAGTTAAGAGTAAATGTGAATAAGTGCAAGGCTATTAGGTACAGTAGGGTTGAGGGTCAAGTCAATTGGGAGGTTAGTTTGAATGGAGAAAACTGGAGGAAGTAAAGTGTTTTAGATATCTGGAAGTGGATCTGGCAGCGGATGGAACCATGGAAGCGGAAGTGAATCATAGGGTGGGGGAGGGGGCGAAAATCCTGGGAGCCTTGAAGAATGTGTGGAAGTCGAGAACATTATCTCAGAAAGCAAAAATGGGTATGTTTGAAGGAATAGTGGTTCCAACAATGTTGTATGGTTGCGAGGCGTGGGCTATGGATAGAGTTGTGCGCAGGAGGGTGGATGTGCTGGAAATGAGATGTTTGAGGACAATGTGTGGTGTGAGGTGGTTTGATCGAGTAAGTAATGTAAGGGTAAGAGAGATGTGTGGAAATAAAAAGAGCGTGGTTGAGAGAGCAGAAGAGGGTGTTTTGAAATGGTTTGGGCACATGGAGAGAATGAGTGAGGAAAGATTGACCAAGAGGATATATGTGTCGGAGGTGGAGGGAACGAGGAGAAGTGGGAGACCAAATTGGAGGTGGAAAGATGGAGTGAAAAAGATTTTGTGTGATCGGGGCCTGAACATGCAGGAGGGTGACAGGAGGGAAAGGAATAGAGTGAATTGGATCGATGTGGTATACCGGGGTTGACGTGCTGTCAGTGGATTGAATCAGGGCATGTGAAGCGTCTGGGGTAAACCATGGAAAGTTGTGTGGGGCCTGGACGTGGAAAGGGAGCTGTGGTTTCGGGCATTATTGCGTGGCAGCTAGAGACTGAGGGTGAACGAATGGGGCCTTTGTTGTCTTTTCCTAGTGCTACCTCGCACACATGAGGGGGGAGGGGGATGGTATTCCATGTGTGGCGAGGTGGTGATGGGAGTGAATGGGGGCAGACAGTGTGAATTGTGTGCATGGGTATATATGTATGTGTCTGTGTATGTATATATATGTGTACATTGAGATGTATAGGTATGTATATTTGTGTGTGTGGATGTGTGTGTGTGTATACATTGTGTATGGGGGTGGGTTGGGCCATTTCTTTCGTCTGTTTCCTTGCGCTACCTCGCAAACGCGGGAGACAGCGACAAAGCAAAATAAATAAATAAAATATATCAAACAAAAAAGTAAAGGCTCACATGAGCCTGTAAAACTCATCTAGCTTTAGATTTACTAAATCATGAGGTAGTATTTCTTTAAAATATGATCAATTTGCACAGGAAGATTTGTCAAAATCGTAACTTAAAAATAAAAGAAGCCAGCCATATATATCAAACAACTAATAATCAAGTATTTGAGGCCAATCTGCCATGAAACAGATAAGTTCTGGCTATTTGTAAAAAAATTTCTATTTCCAGTAACAGGTGTCATCTTAGATGGTGGTTGAGGTTGCAATATACATGTAATATTGAGGTTGCTGTATACATGTAATTTTGAAAGGGATGACCCCTAATCCATGTTTGTTCATCCATGGCCCATCCTTGTGAAGTTTATTTCAAATTGGCCTTGTGATTTCTAAAGAAATTCTTTGCTAGGTAGTAGTTGATAGGCAGCAACCACCCAGGGAGGTATACCAATGGTACTACCCACCTTGGTGTTGGGAAGGTTAGAGGCAGCTGTGTAGTGAGCCAGCCCTTCTCTGACCCAGGTAGTTGTCTTTTATTTTCTCCCTCACCCACATATGGACTGCTGGCACTCTGTCCACAGACATACAATCTCATCTTGTCACTTATAACACTTGACAACATTTCACACATACAACTCATTCTTTGTAACTCTAGATTTTCTGGCAGCAAGTGCTATACGATTGCCCTGCCTTCTGGCAAAAGTGAGAGCAATATATACAAGTAGTAGCTAAGAACATTAGGCAGGAGCACTCAAAGAACCGTTAGGTAGTAGTAGCAGACAGGAGCATTAGGTAATAGTAGTAGGTTAGAACATTAAGCAGGAACATTAGGTAGAAGTAGTCATTAGGAACATCAGGGAGGAGCCTCTGGAAACACTGCCCCCTGTCTGTGGCCTGTTAAGGTAGAGGCACTAAAGGATAAGAAGTGGCACTGAAGTTCACCAGTTATCAAGACTTTTGCAATGGCCACCCCCTTGAGGAAGTTCCCAGAGGGAACAGGCATCAAAGATGCAGATGAATAGACAGAGAAGGTTCTTAAGTGATTTTTGACTAATGAGATCATACTTGTGTACTCAGTAAAGTTAATAGAACAACAGATCTAACAGAAAAATTTATATCACATGCTAAACCACTCTAATCACTGTGGCTGTAGTTGAAATTTGAGTACATTCTACTTTAAAAATGAAGAGGTTAAAGCTATTTGAGAAACTTCTTTCTTCAATAACAGGGAACATCTTAAACAGAGGTCGAGGTCACTGAACACATTCTGAAAAGTGACCACTTAAGGCAAATTTGGTTCATACTGGCTAACTGGTTTCCATAGAGAAGACCAAAATGTGAGAATTTAGTGGACAGAAAAGTTTTAGTAACAGTGGCCATCATGGAGGGTGGCTGGAGTCACTGGTCACAGTTTGTAGAGAAATCAACCAAAGACTATTTTTTCCAAGTCTGGCTCAAATAAACCTAGTATTTTACTCATTTGAAACGAAGTTCATGGATAGAATATTTCTAGTCACAGCAGCCATTTTAGGTGTTGGGGTCACCAGATGCAGTTTTGAAAATGGACCATCGAAGAACCATCTTATTAAATCACTTCATAATAGAAAGAGGATGAAGTAGTTGATGTGGAACAACATAATGCCATTATCAACATTATCTCTCTTGAGTACCGTGTTCAGCTGACCACTTTCTCGATGACCGTATGCAACATGGCGGTGACGTGGTTGTGGACGAGTCCAGGCTTGGCGGCCCGCCAGAGCTCTCATTCCGCTGTCGTGTGGGGCGAATAACGAACTCGGCCTGACTGATGATGTCCTCTCCCCGGCCAAGTATTCACCATACTGGCCCACTGATCCTCGGTCGGGGTCACGTCTGGCCCTTTTATCTGGCCTGGCCAGCAGCTGTAGCTCTTCCTAGCCAGCAAACCACTGCTGGACAACCCTTGGCTGTATGAATGTGGGCAGCGATCGTGGACAAACACACTGGGGTCGAAGAGTAGGAGCGGAGTGAGGAAAGTCCTTCTTACGCAGGGAGAGGAGAAATGTCAGCTAAATAAGGAGACATATCTGCACATTGGACCTTTCCTTCAACTTGGTCAAGCGTCCCCTACACTAGGCACAGACCTCCACATACATACGCAACTACTTCATCCTCACATTACATTATCTCATGAATATATTAATATCGTTAATTAGACTCCAGTCAATCAGAAAAATCACAATATCTGCATGAAACACAAGCGTAGTCTGAGCTCAGTATGAAATATTTTAAATGGTTTAGAATTCGCCTCTCATGCTATACCGATAATGAATATACTTTTCATATATTTTAGCTGAGACGGCACGGACAGCTGAGGCCCTAATCAAGACCTTTTTTAAAGGGGAAGTAAATGTTTATAGTTGTGTTACTGGAGTGATAGTTTTCATACATGGTGCTTTGACAAGAAAATAGTGAAATTGGAAAAAATGTAGCTTAGACATTGAAGCTTATTGATACAGTGGTTAAATTGATGAGAACTACTATTGACGTTTGTGTAAATAAATTAAACATTTCCTTTCCATAGCCAGAGGTTGAACCATTATGTGACATTCATTTTTTCATTTATTTCAAGCTAGAAGTTTCAGTTTTCTAAATTGTTTCTTACATTTTTCACATGTATATATATGTATGTGTGTGTGTGTGTATATGTGCGTGTGTGTGTGTATGTGTGTGTATGTGTATATATATATGTATATTATCCCTGGGGATAGGGGTGAAAGAATACTTCCCACGCATTCCTCGCGTGTCGTAGAAAGCGACTAGAGGGGACGGGAGCGGGGGGCCAGAAATCCTCCCCTCCTTGTATTTTTTTAACTTTCTAAAATGGGAAACAGAAGAAGGAGTCACGCGAGGAGTGCTCATCCTCCTCGAAGGCTCAGATTCGGGTGCCTAAATGTGTGTGGATGTAACCAAGATGTGAAAAAAGGAGATAGGTAGTATGTTTGAGGAAAGGAACCTGGATGTTTTGGCTCTGAGTGAAACGAAGCTCAAGGGTAAGGGGGGAAGAGTGGTTTGGGAATGTCTTGGGAGGAAAGTCAGGGGTTAGTGAGAGGACAAGAGCAAGGGAAGGAGTAGCAGTACTCCTGAAACAGGAGTTGTGGAAGTATGTGATAGAATGTAAGAAAGTAAATTCTCGATTAATATGGGTAAAACTGAAAGTTGATGGAGAGAGATAGGTGATTATTGGTGCATATGCACCTGGGCATGAGAAGAAAGATCATGAGAGGCAAGTGTTTTGGGAGCAGCTGAATGAGTGTGTTAGTGGTTTTGATGCACGAGACCGGGTTATAGTGTTGGGTGATTTGAATGCAAAGGTGAGTAATGTAGCAGTTGAGGGAATAATTGGTATACATGGGGTGTTCAGTGTTGTAAATGGAAATGGTGAAGAGCTTGTAGATTTATGTGCTGAAAAAGGACTGATGATTGGGAATACCTGGTTTAAAAAGCGAGATATACATAAGTATACTTATGTAAGTAGGAGAGATGGCCAGAGAGCGTTATTGGATTACGTGTTAATTGACAGGCGCGCGAAAGAGAGACTTTTGGATGTTAATGTGCTGAGAGGTGCAACTGGAGGGATGTCTGATTATTATCTTGTGGAGGCTAAGGTGAAGATTTGTATGGGTTTTCAGAAAAGAAGAGTGAATGTTGGGGTGAAGAGGGTGGTGAGAGTAAGTGAGCTTGGGAAGGAGACTTGTGTGAGGAAGTACCAGGAGAGACTGAGTACAGAATGGAAAAAGGTGAGAACAATGGAAGTAAGGGGAGTGGGGGAGGAATGGGATGTATTTAGGGAATCAGTGATGGATTGCGCAAAAGATGCTTGTGGCATGAGAAGAGTGGGAGGTGGGTTGATTAGAAAGGGTAGTGAGTGGTGGGATGAAGAAGTAAGAGTATTAGTGAAAGAGAAGAGAGAGGCATTTGGACGATTTTTGCAGGGAAAAAATGCAATTGAGTGGGAGACGTATAAAAGAAAGAGACAGGAGGTCAAGAGAAAGGTGCAAGAGGTGAAAAAAAGGGCAAATGAGAGTTGGGGTGAGAGAGTATCATTAAATTTTAGGGAGAATAAAAAGATGTTCTGGAAGGAGGTAAATAAAGTGCGTAAGACAAGGGAGCAAATGGGAACTTCAGTGAAGGGCGCAAATGGGGAGGTGATAACAAGTAGTGAGAAGGAGATGGAGTGAGTATTTTGAAGGTTTGTTGAATGTGTCTGATGATAGAGTGGCAGATATAGGGTGTTTTGGTCGAGGTGGTGTGCAAAGTGCGAGGGTTAGGGAAAATGAGTTGGTAAACAGAGAAGAGGTAGTAAAAGCTTTGCGGAAGATGAAAGCCGGCAAGGCAGCAGGTTTGGATGGTATTGCAGTGGAATTTATTAAAAAAGGGGGTGACTGTATTGTTGACTGGTTGGTAAGGTTATTTAATGTATGTATGACTCATGGTGAGGTGCCTGAGGATTGGCGGAATGCGTGCATAGTGCCATTGTACAAAGGCAAAGGGGATAAGAGTGAGTGCTCAAATTACAGAGGTATAAGTTTGTTGAGTATTCCTGGCAAATTATATGGGAGGGTATTGATTGAGAGGGTGAAGGCATGTACAGAGCATCAGATTGGGGAAGAGCAGTGTGGTTTCAGAAGTGGTAGAGGATGTGTGGATCAGGTGTTTGCTTTGAAGAATGTATGTGAGAAATACTTAGAAAAGCAAATGGATTTGTATGTAGCATTTATGGATCTGGAGAAGGCATATGATAGAGATGCTCTGTGGAAGGTATTAAGAATATATGGTGTGGGAGGCAAGTTGTTAGAAGCAGTGAAAAGTTTTTATCGAGGATGTAAGGCATGTGTACGTGTAGGAAGAGAGGAAAGTGATTGGTTCTCAGTGAATGTAGGTTTGCGGCAGGGGTGTGTGATGTCTCCATGGTTGTTTAATTTGTTTATGGATGGGGTTGTTAGGGAGGTGAATGCAAGAGTTTTGGAAAGAGGGGCAAGTATGAAGTCTGTTGGGGATGAGAGAGCTTGGGAAGTGAGTCAGTTGTTGTTCGCTGATGATACAGCGCTGGTGGCTGATTCATGTGAGAAACTGCAGAAGCTGGTGACTGAGTTTGGTAAAGTGTGTGAAAGAAGAAAGTTAAGAGTAAATGTGAATAAGAGCAAGGTTATTAGGTACAGTAGGGTTGAGGGTCAATTCAATTGGGAGGTGAGTTTGAATGGAGAAAAACTGGAGGAAGTGAAGTGTTTTAGATATCTGGGAGTGGATCTGGCAGCGGATGGAACCATGGAAGCGGAAGTGGATCATAGGGTGGGGGAGGGGGCGAAAATTCTGGGAGCCCTGAAGAATGTGTGGAAGTTGAGAACATTATCTCGGAAAGCAAAAATGGGTATGTTTGAAGGAATAGTGGTTCCAACAATGTTGTATGGTTGCGAGGCATGGACTATGGATAGAGTTGTGCGCAGGAGGGTGGATGTGCTGGAAATGAGATGTTTGAGGACAATGTGTGGTGTGAGGTGGTTTGATCGAGTAAGTAACGTAAGGGTAAGAGAGATGTGTGGAAATAAAAAGAGCGTGGTTGAGAGAGCAGAAGAGGGTGTTTTGAAATGGTTTGGTCACATGGAGAGAATGAGTGAGGAAAGATTGACCAAGAGGATATATGTGTCGGAGGTGGAGGGAACGAGGAGACGAGGGAGACCAAATTGGAGGTGGAAAGATGGAGTGAAAAAGATTTTGTGTGATCGGGGCCTGAACATGCAGGAGGGTGAAAGGAGGGCAAAGAATAGAGTGAATTGGAGCGATGTGGTATACCGGGGTTGACGTGCTGTCAGTGGATTGAATCAAGGCATGTGTATGGGGGTGGGTTGGGCCATTTCTTTCGTCTGTTTCCTTGCGCTACCTCGCAAACGCGGGAGACAGCGACAAAGCAAAAAAATAATAGAAAGATGTTATCATATTCACAACATGATGTATATAAAATCATAAGGCAATCATTCATGAACATAAGCATACAAGAAAAAAGTGCAAGACAAAATAGTGTCACAAAATGTTTACTGTATTACTGTAAACATTTATGTGCCAGCAGAGGTGTGAGGGAGTAAGGGTGTGTTGATGTATGACCGAATCTCACAGGGATCATAGTATGGCTATAACACGTTACTTCATTTTGCTCTTATTCATTTATTACATGTAACAGATTTTTGTATTTTTTCTTATTCACTGCACTTATGTTTATAATACATACTCTTTGAAAAAAAAGCTTGACAGTAAACCAGAAATGCATCTTATATTCTGACAGTGAATGGGTTAAAGTCCACTGCATATCCTATCACCTGTTGCATCCTCCTCCTATTTTGTTTTCTTCTGCTCTGCATGGTGTCTGACTTTTCCTTTATTATCATATTCAAAATCACTCCGCATTGTTTTCTTATATGACCAAACATGATAGCAGGCTGTTATCATCATCAGAACATCACAAAATCTCATTTGAATACATTATGTAGTATGCAGGGGGTCCAGGAGGAGTACCACATTCTACTACCTAAAAGAGTTATGCATGCTTTACCTTCTCCAGACATTCCTATCTTTATAAAATTTCAATGCTCCTCCACATCTGTGATCCCTCTTAACCAAAGTCCCTCTATCTATCCTTCCATCCAACTCTTGGTTTCTCCCTTTCTCTCCAACATTTCACTGCACTGGAAGGTACAGAAAATATTAAATATCCATGAACTGTATTGTACTTCCTCCGCTAGTCCACAAATGGACATTTATATTGGCTATTTGTGCAGTATTTCCTCCACTACTCTAAAGGACGACACTTATGTTGGCTATTCAAGACTCCTTCACTGCTGAATGTGATTATATTCTCCTCAAGAGTATCATCTGAGCACATACAGCAGCTCCTTTCTTATGCTACACTTTCTCTTGGCTTAAAACAACTTCGTACTTACTTGTATCATATGTTCTTTCAAAATCACAATAGAAAATGCTCTTGCCCAAAACATGTCCACTAAAATGTAATATAATATGACTGTGCTACTGGAAGAGCTGTTACATCTCCATATTTGAATTAGGCTGAAACTAATGTATTGCATTTTGGAGAGAAAATCAAAATGACTTAGTAAATACATTGTGCACTCAACAACTGAAACAATTAAGTATACCATAATAACACAGTTCTGATATGAGGCCTTTCGCATATCAGTATAAGAATTGCTACAAATAGTATCTCATATATCAAAAAATTAATCAATACATTTACCTATAATGAAGTGATATGTAAATGCTATTTGTGATTATCTACAACAATAAAGAAACATATATATAATGGAAAAGAAATACCTTGGTGAAGGAGGTCTTGGTGGTGGGGGGATGTCCGACAAACTGTCATCAAAACCATCATTCATGATGTCTGGTTTATTTTTCACATCCGAGTTAAGCTTAGAATGTTCTTCTGCCTTTCGTGCAGCCTCCTGAAGGAGTCTGGTCTCATTATTTAAAGCTTCTTTTCTAGCAGCACTCTGAGCAGCCTTTAGGAGTTCTCGTTGCGCCTCCCGGTGAGCCCATACACTAGCTCCCTGCTGCTCCAAAAACAGTTCAAGCAACGTGCACTTGCTATCAGCTAAGTGGGTCGGTGGTTCAGATTTCACTGACAAAGGATCTGATCTCCTATGTGGTTTTGAGTCTTTGTCACGAGAGCCAGGATAATCCCTAAAGGAATCACTTTTATCTATATTTGGAGGAGGTGCTGACTGAGTCCGTACACGCTCTGTTCCATTTATGTGATGTTGGTTCAGTTTTGTAGGTGTGGGTTCAGATAACCGATCAGGAGTACCAGCCATTTTTCTACTTGGTCCTCTTTTTTCTGGCCTTCCAGGACCAGATGTAGATTGATGTCTTCTTCTCATAGATGGCAAAGAATTGAATTTATCATGACCATGCCCTGCTCTTCTTGAAGTCCTCTTAACGTCATTTAAAACTTCACTGACACTCTCATACACGTTAGTCATATCTTCCAATTCAAACTCCCCACTATGCCTTGGTGTAACAGTACGCGAACTGCCATGGCTACGTTCACTTTTATATCCATCATCTCTTTGGACTCTACCTGTTTCTGTTTTAGGACTTTCGCTTCTAGGTCTCTCCTTGTATCCACCAACTGTATGTTTAGCACTTCTGTCTTCTCGTGGTATCCTTCCAGTGGTAGCAAAGCCACCCCTTTTTAAAGCTTCTCGAAGACCAGGTAATGGATCCTGAAACTCTTTAGGAGGTGGTGGCAAAGGTACTTCTTCATAAACATGAGGATCCGATCTATTATTGTTATTAACTTTCTGTAGTGACTGTGACTTCTTAACTTCTTTTCTATGTGGACTTTTTCTTTGTTTCATCTGCAGCTGGTCATTAGAAGCAGATCTCTGCGTGGCTTCCTTCCCACCTGCCTTGTGACCCTGAGTCCGAGATTCTGACCTGCTTGTCCTTTGATTTGCTGGGCTTCTTGATCCTTGCTTACCTTTGTACTTGACTCCCGGTATAGTTTTTATAGGTGTTTCATTCACAGGAGTCTTTGGAGTTTGTGGTCCATTGACTTTTCCACCGTTGCTTTTTGTTCGGTTAGTTTTTGTACCATTCACTTTTGTTCCATTGGATTTGGCTGCATTGCTTTTCGTTCCATTGGAATTTGAACTATTACTACTTACTCCATTCGTTTTGAACTGGGCAGTGGAAGTTGCTGAAAGCATATCTTTAATAGGAAACTGTTTTATATCTAAATCAGGACTAATTTGACCACTTGATGACCCTGAGCTCTGTCTACTAGAATTTGATACCCATCCGCTTTGTTCCGATGTAATATCACTATTAGAGGAAGAGTCTTGCTGCAGAATTAAAGGTTTGGGATTGTCTGGTGTCTTTTTAACTGGTGATGTCATTTTCTTACTTAGTATTACTGGTTCAACCTTTTCTCCACCAATCTGTAATAATGTGGAATCTGATGCAGATACAATGCCAACTTCAACATTTGAAAGAACTGGAGGATTGCGGTCTAATCTCACTGGTCTAGTTGGTGGGACTAATGGCCCATTACGGTTTATCTCAGATGAAGATTCTGTATCCGAGGCCAAAAGGTCTGGCATGGACTCTGTGATTCCTGGAGATGAAGCATTTGCTACTTCCCACAGGAAAGAGGGCATAGATAATGTACTCTGGGAGTGTCTCATGAGCTGATCCCCTCCACCCCCACTCCCGCTGCCAGGTGTGTGAGCACCAAGATTATAAGGCATGCTAAGAGAGGGCTCTAGTCGACGGTATTTCAAAAGAACAACATTCTCTGCAATGGCATTTGCCTGGGCTCTTTTACTTTTATGATTACTCGAGCTATTAGATCTAAGCTGCTGTGCTCGCTGTATCAATTTCAATTTAAACTTTGCTCTTTTATATGCTGACCCTTGATTAGCTGGGAGCCGTAATTCTAATTTCAAGTTATTTTTCAGTTTTTCTTTTAAACTGTTTCTGGGCATTGGAAGTTTATGAGTTTTTGGTGGAATGGGAGGCTTGAAATCCTTTGGCATCTTGTCTGTTCGTGGAGGCAATGGAGGTTTATCTTCAGAATCTGATTCTTCTTTATTTCCTGAACCCTCAGAACATTTAGAACCCTTTGATCCTTTAGATGCCTTTGAAGCTAATGTCTTTTCATCACTTTCAGATCCACTGCCCAGGGTATGTTTACTGCTCCCACTCCCACCACTGTGAACTGAGGATACTCGTGAATCATTGCTGCGTGATCGGCCCTCTCCACTTTTAGTACCTGCCTTAAATGTTCCCTTGGATTCTTTACTAGGTGCACTTTCTTTTTCAATCACATAACTTTGACCAGAAGTCTTTACACCCTGTGTCTGGGACTTATTGTTCTTTGCAACATATTTTGAGGTCTTTCCTTCATTATTGCTTGTCCCACGTGATTCATACCCACTTGTACTTGGCGCTTTTGAGTCAAATGTAGTACTGGTAAGTGATTTATTATCATGACTTGTGAGTGACTTGGAGTCGTGATTTACATTTGATTTTGCCTCAAGCTGTGAGATGATTGAAATGTGAGATTCCTTTGCAGCAGATTTCAGACCATTACGAGTCTGAGGCTCAGGTCTGGTGACATCAGGAGGGATCACTTCCCTCTTCCCATTTTCTGCTTCTAACTGATCCATAGCTAGCTGGATATCTGTTGTACTGAGATAATTTTCTGAAATAAAGAGATTGTGTTAAAACTAATTCAAAACAGACCAAAACTCATTATGAAAGAGTGAAACACTGTCAGTGAAGACAAGAACATCTTACAGTACTTGTCTTTTAGTCAAAAAAATTGGTAAAAATTGTGTGAAATAGTAAAATCTTTATTTCTTTAAATATGATTTCATTGGTGATTTGCAAGTAAATTAAACGTGTTCTTGAAATACGATATCATAAATCATTATTATACCTGAGCTAGAATTTCTAAATTGTTCTAGGAGAGAGATCCATTTCTGGAGGTGAATTCTGATATGAAAAGAATAAGAAAATGGTCTGTCAGGTGAAAATCTCTACACAAAACAAAAAAGTCACTTTCTTCATCTGAAAATAATAAAAAATTAGCACTTTCTTGGTGAAAGTTCTATTCCCTACAATCTTGTGAGACTAAATATTAGGTCTTTAGGTCATCTTTTATATCAAGGGCCCAAACAGCTAAAATATGGGAATAATAAATAAAACATCTCATGAAAAGACTAAAAGGATGAGACTTCATTAATGAATAACAGTCTAAAGGCTAATCCTAGGACAGACTCATATTACTCAGCTGGCATTCTGAAGATTCTCTTGAAGATACATGTATGAAAAGCTAAAAATATACACAAAGTACTAACCAGGCTCACCAGGCACAACAGAGAATATCCAGACAATCTTAGTGAAGTCCACTAAGTGGTGATTTTCTATCATTTGTAGTCCAAATATTTGAAGATTCAATTTGCACAAACACAGTATGGAGTAAGAATAATAAGGAAAATATATTACAAGTGCTCAAATTACAGAGGTATAAGTTTGTTGAGTATTCCTGGTAAATTATATGGGAGGGTATTGATTGAGAGGGTGAAGGCATGTACAGAGCATCAGATTGGGGAAGAGCAGTGTGGTTTCAGAAGTGGTAGAGGATGTGTGGATCAGGTGTTTGCTTTGAAGAATGTATGTGAGAAATACTTAGAAAAGCAAATGGATTTGTATGTAGCATTTATGGATCTGGAGAAGGCATATGATAGAGTTGATAGAGATGCTCTGTGGAAGGTATTAAGAATATATGGTGTGGGAGGCAAGTTGTTAGAAGCAGTGAAAAGTTTTTATCGAGGATGTAAGGCATGTGTACGTGTAGGAAGAGAGGAAAGTGATTGGTTCTCAGTGAATGTAGGTTTGCGGCAGGGGTGTGTGATGTCTCCATGGTTGTTTAATTTGTTTATGGATGGGGTTGTAAGGGAGGTAAATGCAAGAGTCCTGGAAAGAGGGGCAAGTATGAAGTCTGTTGGGGATGAGAGAGCTTGGGAAGTGAGTCAGTTGTTGTTCGCTGATGATACAGCGCTGGTGGCTGATTCATGTGAGAAACTGCAGAAGCTGGTGACTGAGTTTGGTAAAGTGTGTGGAAGAAGAAAGTTGAGAGTAAATGTGAATAAGAGCAAGGTTATTAGGTACAGTAGGGGTGAGGGTCAAGTCAATTGGGAGGTGAGTTTGAATGGAGAAAAACTGGAGGAAGTGAAGTGTTTTAGATATCTGGGAGTGGATCTGTCAGCGGATGGAACCATGGAAGCGGAAGTGGATCATAGGGTGGGGGAGGGGGCGAAAATTTTGGGAGCCTTGAAAAATGTGTGGAAGTCGAGAACATTATCTCGGAAAGCAAAAATGGGTATGTTTGAGGGAATAGTGGTTCCAACAATGTTGTATGGTTGCGAGGCGTGGGCTATGGATAGAGATGTGCGCAGGAGGATGGATGTGCTGGAAATGAGATGTTTGAGGACAATGTGTGGTGTGAGGTGGTTTGATCGAGTAAGTAACGTAAGGGTAAGAGAGAGGTGTGGAAATAAAAAGAGCGTGGTTGAGAGAGCAGAAGAGGGTGTTTTGAAATGGTTTGGGCACATGGAGAGAATGAGTGAGGAGAGATTGACCAAGAGGATATATGTGTCGGAGGTGGAGGGAACGAGGAGAAGAGGGAGACCAAATTGGAGGTGGAAAGATGGAGTGAAAAAGATTTTGTGTGATCGGGGCCTGAACATGCAGGAGGGTGAAAGGAGGGCAAAGAATAGAGTGAATTGGAGCGATGTGGTATACCGGGGTTGACGTGCTGTCAGTGGATTGAATCAAGGCATGTGTATGGGGGTGGGTTGGGCCATTTCTTTCGTCTGTTTCCTTGCGCTACCTCGCAAACGCGGGAGACAGCGACAAAGCAAAAAAAAAAAAAAAAAAAAAAATAATAGAAAGATGTTATCATATTCACAACATGATGTATATAAAATCATAAGGCAATCATTCATGAACATAAGCATACAAGAAAAAAGTGCAAGACAAAATAGTGTCACAAAATGTTTACTGTATTACTGTAAACATTTATGTGCCAGCAGAGGTGTGAGGGAGTAAGGGTGTGTTGATGTATGACCGAATCTCACAGGGATCATAGTATGGCTATAACACGTTACTTCATTTTGCTCTTATTCATTTATTACATGTAACAGATTTTTGTATTTTTTCTTATTCACTGCACTTATGTTTATAATACATACTCTTTGAAAAAAAAGCTTGACAATAAACCAGAAATGCATCTTATATTCTGACAGTGAATGGGTTAAAGTCCACTGCATATCCTATCACCTGTTGCATCCTCCTCCTATTTTGTTTTCTTCTGCTCTGCATGGTGTCTGACTTTTCCTTTATTATCATATTCAAAATCACTCCGCATTGTTTTCTTATATGACCAAACATGATAGCAGGCTGTTATCATCATCAGAACATCACAAAATCTCATTTGAATACATTATGTAGTATGCAAGGGGTCCAGGAGGAGTACCACATTCTACTACCTAAAAGAGTTATGCATGCTTTACCTTCTCCAGACATTCCTATCTTTATAAAATTTCAATGCTCCTCCACATCTGTGATCCCTCTTAACCAAAGTCCCTCTATCTATCCTTCCATCCAACTCTTGGTTTCTCCCTTTCTCTCCAACATTTCACTGCACTGGAAGGTACAGAAAATATTAAATATCCATGAACTGTATTGTACTTCCTCCGCTAGTCCACAAATGGACATTTATATTGGCTATTTGTGCAGTATTTCCTCCACTACTCTAAAGGACGACACTTATGTTGGCTATTCAAGACTCCTTCACTGCTGAATGTGATTATATTCTCCTCAAGAGTATCATCTGAGCACATACAGCAGCTCCTTTCTTATGCTACACTTTCTCTTGGCTTAAAACAACTTCGTACTTACTTGTATCATATGTTCTTTCAAAATCACAATAGAAAATGCTCTTGCCCAAAACATGTCCACTAAAATGTAATATAATATGACTGTGCTACTGGAAGAGCTGTTACATCTCCATATTTGAATTAGGCTGAAACTAATGTATTGCATTTTGGAGAGAAAATCAAAATGACTTAGTAAATACATTGTGCACTCAACAACTGAAACAATTAAGTATACCATAATAACACAGTTCTGATATGAGGCCTTTCACATATCAGTATAAGAATTGCTACAAATAGTATCTCATATATCAAAAAATTAATCAATACATTTACCTATAATGAAGTGATATGTAAATGCTATTTGTGATTATCTACAACAATAAAGAAACATATATATAATGGAAAAGAAATACCTTGGTGAAGGAGGTCTTGGTGGTGGGGGGATGTCCGACAAACTGTCATCAAAACCATCATTCATGATGTCTGGTTTATTTTTCACATCCGAGTTAAGCTTGGAATGTTCTTCTGCCTTTCGTGCAGCCTCCTGAAGGAGTCTGGTCTCATTATTTAAAGCTTCTTTTCTAGCAGCACTCTGAGCAGCCTTTAGGAGTTCTCGTTGCGCCTCCCGGTGAGCCCATACACTAGCTCCCTGCTGCTCCAAAAACAGTTCAAGCAACGTGCACTTGCTATCAGCTAAGTGGGTCGGTGGTTCAGATTTCACTGACAAAGGATCTGATCTCCTATGTGGTTTTGAGTCTTTGTCACGAGAGCCAGGATAATCCCTAAAGGAATCACTTTTATCTATATTTGGAGGAGGTGCTGACTGAGTCCGTACACGCTCTGTTCCATTTATGTGATGTTGGTTCAGTTTTGTAGGTGTGGGTTCAGATAACCGATCAGGAGTACCAGCCATTTTTCTACTTGGTCCTCTTTTTTCTGGCCTTCCAGGACCAGATGTAGATTGATGTCTTCTTCTCATAGATGGCAAAGAATTGAATTTATCATGACCATGCCCTGCTCTTCTTGAAGTCCTCTTAACGTCATTTAAAACTTCACTGACACTCTCATACACGTTAGTCATATCTTCCAATTCAAACTCCCCACTATGCCTTGGTGTAACAGTACGCGAACTGCCATGGCTACGTTCACTTTTATATCCATCATCTCTTTGGACTCTACCTGTTTCTGTTTTAGGACTTTCGCTTCTAGGTCTCTCCTTGTATCCACCAACTGTATGTTTAGCACTTCTGTCTTCTCGTGGTATCCTTCCAGTGGTAGCAAAGCCACCCCTTTTTAAAGCTTCTCGAAGACCAGGTAATGGATCCTGAAACTCTTTAGGAGGTGGTGGCAAAGGTACTTCTTCATAAACATGAGGATCCGATCTATTATTGTTATTAACTTTCTGTAGTGACTGTGACTTCTTAACTTCTTTTCTATGTGGACTTTTTCTTTGTTTCATCTGCAGCTGGTCATTAGAAGCAGATCTCTGCGTGGCTTCCTTCCCACCTGCCTTGTGACCCTGAGTCCGAGATTCTGACCTGCTTGTCCTTTGATTTGCTGGGCTTCTTGATCCTTGCTTACCTTTGTACTTGACTCCTGGTATAGTTTTTATAGGTGTTTCATTCACAGGAGTCTTTGGAGTTTGTGGTCCATTGACTTTTCCACCGTTGCTTTTTGTTCGGTTAGTTTTTGTACCATTCACTTTTGTTCCATTGGATTTGGCTGCATTGCTTTTCGTTCCATTGGAATTTGAACTATTACTACTTACTCCATTCGTTTTGAACTGGGCAGTGGAAGTTGCTGAAAGCATATCTTTAATAGGAAACTGTTTTATATCTAAATCAGGACTAATTTGACCACTTGATGACCCTGAGCTCTGTCTACTAGAATTTGATACCCATCCGCTTTGTTCCGATGTAATATCACTATTAGAGGAAGAGTCTTGCTGCAGAATTAAAGGTTTGGGATTGTCTGGTGTCTTTTTAACTGGTGATGTCATTTTCTTACTTAGTATTACTGGTTCAACCTTTTCTCCACCAATCTGTAATAATGTGGAATCTGATGCAGATACAATGCCAACTTCAACATTTGAAAGAACTGGAGGATTGCGGTCTAATCTCACTGGTCTAGTTGGTGGGACTAATGGCCCATTACGGTTTATCTCAGATGAAGATTCTGTATCCGAGGCCAAAAGGTCTGGCATGGACTCTGTGATTCCTGGAGATGAAGCATTTGCTACTTCCCACAGGAAAGAGGGCATAGATAATGTACTCTGGGAGTGTCTCATGAGCTGATCCCCTCCACCCCCACTCCCGCTGCCAGGTGTGTGAGCACCAAGATTATAAGGCATGCTAAGAGAGGGCTCTAGTCGACGGTATTTCAAAAGAACAACATTCTCTGCAATGGCATTTGCCTGGGCTCTTTTACTTTTATGATTACTCGAGCTATTAGATCTAAGCTGCTGTGCTCGCTGTATCAATTTCAATTTAAACTTTGCTCTTTTATATGCTGACCCTTGATTAGCTGGGAGCCGTAATTCTAATTTCAAGTTATTTTTCAGTTTTTCTTTTAAACTGTTTCTGGGCATTGGAAGTTTATGAGTTTTTGGTGGAATGGGAGGCTTGAAATCCTTTGGCATCTTGTCTGTTCGTGGAGGCAATGGAGGTTTATCTTCAGAATCTGATTCTTCTTTATTTCCTGAACCCTCAGAACATTTAGAACCCTTTGATCCTTTAGATGCCTTTGAAGCTAATGTCTTTTCATCACTTTCAGATCCACTGCCCAGGGTATGTTTACTGCTCCCACTCCCACCACTGTGAACTGAGGATACTCGTGAATCATTGCTGCGTGATCGGCCCTCTCCACTTTTAGTACCTGCCTTAAATGTTCCCTTGGATTCTTTACTAGGTGCACTTTCTTTTTCAATCACATAACTTTGACCAGAAGTCTTTACACCCTGTGTCTGGGACTTATTGTTCTTTGCAACATATTTTGAGGTCTTTCCTTCATTATTGCTTGTCCCACGTGATTCATACCCACTTGTACTTGGCGCTTTTGAGTCAAATGTAGTACTGGTAAGTGATTTATTATCATGACTTGTGAGTGACTTGGAGTCGTGATTTACATTTGATTTTGCCTCAAGCTGTGAGATGATTGAAATGTGAGATTCCTTTGCAGCAGATTTCAGACCATTACGAGTCTGAGGCTCAGGTCTGGTGACATCAGGAGGGATCACTTCCCTCTTCCCATTTTCTGCTTCTAACTGATCCATAGCTAGCTGGATATCTGTTGTACTGAGATAATTTTCTGAAATAAAGAGATTGTGTTAAAACTAATTCAAAACAGACCAAAACTCATTATGAAAGAGTGAAACACTGTCAGTGAAGACAAGAACATCTTACAGTACTTGTCTTTTAGTCAAAAAAATTGGTAAAAATTGTGTGAAATAGTAAAATCTTTATTTCTTTAAATATGATTTCATTGGTGATTTGCAAGTAAATTAAACGTGTTCTTGAAATACGATATCATAAATCATTATTATACCTGAGCTAGAATTTCTAAATTGTTCTAGGAGAGAGATCCATTTCTGGAGGTGAATTCTGATATGAAAAGAATAAGAAAATGGTCTGTCAGGTGAAAATCTCTACACAAAACAAAAAAGTCACTTTCTTCATCTGAAAATAATAAAAAATTAGCACTTTCTTGGTGAAAGTTCTATTCCCTACAATCTTGTGAGACTAAATATTAGGTCTTTAGGTCATCTTTTATATCAAGGGCCCAAACAGCTAAAATATGGGAATAATAAATAAAACATCTCATGAAAAGACTAAAAGGATGAGACTTCATTAATGAATAACAGTCTAAAGGCTAATCCTAGGACAGACTCATATTACTCAGCTGGCATTCTGAAGATTCTCTTGAAGATACATGTATGAAAAGCTAAAAATATACACAAAGTACTAACCAGGCTCACCAGGCACAACAGAGAATATCCAGACAATCTTAGTGAAGTCCACTAAGTGGTGATTTTCTATCATTTGTAGTCCAAATATTTGAAGATTCAATTTGCACAAACACAGTATGGAGTAAGAATAATAAGGAAAATATATTACAAGTGCTCAAATTACAGAGGTATAAGTTTGTTGAGTATTCCTGGTAAATTATATGGGAGGGTATTGATTGAGAGGGTGAAGGCATGTACAGAGCATCAGATTGGGGAAGAGCAGTGTGGTTTCAGAAGTGGTAGAGGATGTGTGGATCAGGTGTTTGCTTTGAAGAATGTATGTGAGAAATACTTAGAAAAGCAAATGGATTTGTATGTAGCATTTATGGATCTGGAGAAGGCATATGATAGAGTTGATAGAGATGCTCTGTGGAAGGTATTAAGAATATATGGTGTGGGAGGCAAGTTGTTAGAAGCAGTGAAAAGTTTTTATCGAGGATGTAAGGCATGTGTACGTGTAGGAAGAGAGGAAAGTGATTGGTTCTCAGTGAATGTAGGTTTGCGGCAGGGGTGTGTGATGTCTCCATGGTTGTTTAATTTGTTTATGGATGGGGTTGTAAGGGAGGTAAATGCAAGAGTCCTGGAAAGAGGGGCAAGTATGAAGTCTGTTGGGGATGAGAGAGCTTGGGAAGTGAGTCAGTTGTTGTTCGCTGATGATACAGCGCTGGTGGCTGATTCATGTGAGAAACTGCAGAAGCTGGTGACTGAGTTTGGTAAAGTGTGTGGAAGAAGAAAGTTGAGAGTAAATGTGAATAAGAGCAAGGTTATTAGGTACAGTAGGGGTGAGGGTCAAGTCAATTGGGAGGTGAGTTTGAATGGAGAAAAAACTGGAGGAAGTGAAGTGTTTTAGATATCTGGGAGTGGATCTGTCAGCGGATGGAACCATGGAAGCGGAAGTGGATCATAGGGTGGGGGAGGGGGCGAAAATTTTGGGAGCCTTGAAAAATGTGTGGAAGTCGAGAACATTATCTCGGAAAGCAAAAATGGGTATGTTTGAGGGAATAGTGGTTCCAACAATGTTGTATGGTTGCGAGGCGTGGGCTATGGATAGAGATGTGCGCAGGAGGATGGATGTGCTGGAAATGAGATGTTTGAGGACAATGTGTGGTGTGAGGTGGTTTGATCGAGTAAGTAACGTAAGGGTAAGAGAGAGGTGTGGAAATAAAAAGAGCGTGGTTGAGAGAGCAGAAGAGGGTGTTTTGAAATGGTTTGGGCACATGGAGAGAATGAGTGAGGAGAGATTGACCAAGAGGATATATGTGTCGGAGGTGGAGGGAACGAGGAGAAGAGGGAGACCAAATTGGAGGTGGAAAGATGGAGTGAAAAAGATTTTGTGTGATCGGGGCCTGAACATGCAGGAGGGTGAAAGGAGGGCAAGAAATAGAGTGAATTGGAGTCATGTGGTATACAGGGGTTGACGTGCTGTCAGTGGATTGAAGCAAGGCATGTGAAGCGTCTGGGGTAAACCATGGAAAGCTGTGTAGGTATGTATATTTGCGTGTGTGGACGTGTGTATGTACATGTGTATGGGGGGGGGGGGTTGGGCCATTTCTTTCGTCTGTTTCCTTGCGCTACCTCGCAAACGCGGGAGACAGCGACAAAGTATAAAAAAAAAAAAAAAAAAAAAAAAAAAAAAAAAAAAAAAAAATATTACAAATATTTTCAGCTCAGGTATGAGCACAAATTCTTACCTGATTTTCGACTGACTATTGATCTCCTGCGGGCAAATTCTGCAACATGCTGATACTGATCCTCAAAAATCACAGGTAATGTAGATACATCACCATCCATCTGAGAATGTAAGAAGAGTTCAGCATGATATAAGGAGCTCTAAATAAATGATCAGGAAAATACTTAAGTTTTCTCCAAAATCACCTATCTCTGCAGCACAGGGAGAAAGCTCTAAACTCATGAAGCCCTAGCTCTTGAACTTTATCATCAAATAGTTTTTAAGCTTTTGTATACTGCTGGCACTCTCAGTTTCATTGCTTAGTCTACTCAAACCATCCACAACCCTTACACTAAAATGGTAGCTCTTCATATTCCTTCTAAAGAGCTTCTTGTTGTGGCCTCTGGTTACTCTGTCATTACATCTCATGAAGAAGCCTCACTGTTAACATTTAACTGATTTAGAAACCTAAGACCTGTAATCGTATCACTTATATCTTTTCTCTCCTTCATGACTGGCAAATTTGCAACTCTTAGGCTCTTAATATAGCACAGCTCTTTTAATTCAAGTATCATCCTAGATGACCATTTCTGGACTCTCTCAAGTAGTATTCAGTTTGGTGTATTATTCATTTTAAATAGCATAACAAACACTTCCTTATCACTATACATAAATGTAATTCTAATATTTGCCAGCATACAGCTTGTTTCCTTTAAGGATAATTCTGATATGGAACTCTGGCAACAGGTTTGGCACAAATGACCCCTGGTCTCTTTCATACACAAATTCCTATGACATATTTCTCAGTAAGTAATAACCATACTGAGGCTATCTTTCACTGTGTCATTCCTTGGTACTTGAACTTTCTTGGATCAAATTTCATTGACATTCATTACACCAACTTTGAAATCTGTCCAGGTCCTTCTGACTGCTGATGCAATCACTTTTATTTACTCTTCTTACAAGATCTTGGCATCATCTACAAAGATGCTCATAAAAGACTCCACTCCATCCGACTGTACATATGTAATCACCCACTGTACTGTATGAGGTGGGAGTTTTATACTCATGGGACTCCATCTCTTGAACATTACTGTGCAGCTTCCTGAATTTTTGTATACTGCCTACATTACCCATGTCTTCAGAAATTTTATTCCATTCATCCACCACTCTTACACTATAAAAGTACTTCCTCAAATCCTTTTTAAAAAAATTCTTGAATGATTTGATGTTTTATGTTTTGTTGTTCTACCCGTACACATCTTAAAGACTTGTACACGGTCTGTGTCACTGCTTTAAAAACTTAAAGGTTGTGATCTAGTTACCCTTACTCTGCTCTCTTCTTTGATATATGTGTGTGTGTGTGTGTGTGTGTGTGTGTGTGTGTGTGTGTGTGTGTGTGTGTGTGTGTGTGCGTGTGTGTTTTATCTTTTTTTTCATACATATTCACCATTTCCCGCATTAGCAAAGTAGCGTCAAGAACAGAGTACTGAGCCTTAGAGTGAAAATCCTCACTTGTCCCCCTTCTTTGTTCTTTCTTATGGAAAAGTAAAAACTGGAGAAGAGGATTTCCACCCCCTACCCACCCCTTTTAGTCGTCTTCTACAACACACGAGAATACAAGAAAGAAAATGTGGGTGGACTGAATCCAAAGCACTTGGAGGCAGCTAATCTACCTGCAAATCCTGTTCATGGATCACTTCAAGCAAATTACCATTATGCTCCGTCTACAGAATCAGACTCATTGGGGATTTTCAAAGACAGCAAGTCCTTAGGAAACAGAGGGATAGTGCTACAGGTAAAGGAGATAAAAAGGAATTAGAGACTTAGAGAAAGAAGCCTGGTGATTTGAGTAAACATACCTCAAACTATTTTCCATAAACTAAGATATAAATACTGATTTATGACTGGTGCCATCATTACATTCTTTTTGTCTCCCCTATCCCCAGGGATAAGGGAGAAAGAATACTTCCCATGCATTCCCTGCATGTCGTAAAGGTTGACTAAAAGGGGAGGGAGCAGGGGGGTTGGAAATCCTCCCCTCCAGTTTTTTAATTTTCCAAAAGAAGGAACAGAAAAGGGGGCCAATTAAGGATTTTCCCTCTGAGGTTGTTCTCTGTTCTTAACGCTACCTTGCTAATGCAAGAAATGGCAAATATATATGAAAAAAATATCATTATTATCATTATTATTATCATCATTATTGTACTTGACCGCCGTTTCCTGTATCAGCGAGGTAGCACCAGGAAACAGATGAAGTCTGGCCCATCCACTTATGTTGATGTATATACATAAACGCCCATACACGCACATATACATACATATAAATATACATATCAAAATATACACATATACATACACATATAAATACAAACACACAGACATACACATATATAAACATGTACATATTCATGCTAGCCTTCATACATTCCTGGCACTAATCCACCCCACAGGAAACATCATCGCTGCAACAATGCATCAGCGAGGTAGTGCGAGGAAAACAGACAAAAAAGGCCACATTTGTTTACACTTAGTCTCTAGCTGTCGTGTAATGCCCGGAAACCAAAGCTCCCTATCCACATCCAGGCTCCACAGACCTTTCCATTGTTTACCCAAGACACTTCACATGCCCAGTTCCGTCCATTAACTGCAAGTTGACCCTGGTATACCATATCATTCCAATTCACTCTATTCTTTGCATGCCTCTCATCCTCCCATATGTCAGGCCCTGATCGCTCAAGATCTTTTTCACTCCATCCATCCATCTCCAATTTGGTTTCCCACTTCTCCTTGTTCCCCCCAACCTCTGACACACATATCTTCTTTGTCAATCTTTCCTCACTCATTCTCTCCATGTGTCCAAACCATTTCAACACACCCTCTTCTGCTCTCTCAACCACACTTTTTATTTCTGCACATCTCTCTTACCCTTTCATTACTTATTCGATTAAACGATCTCACACAACATAATGTCCTCAAACATTTCATTTCCAACACAGCCACCATCCTCTGTACAACCCCTATCCATAGCCCATGCCTCACAACCATATAACATTGTTGGAACGAGTCTTCCTTCAAATACACCCATTTTTGCTCTCCAGAAGACTTTTTCCTTCCACACATTTTTCATCACTTCCAGAACCTTCATCTCCTCCCCCACCCTGTGAATCACTTCTGCTTCCATGATTCCATTCACTGCTAAGTCCACTCCCAGATATCTAAAACATTACAATTCCTCCAGTTTTTCTCCATTCAAACTTACATCCCAATTTACTTGTCTCTCAACCCTACTGAGCCTAATAACCTTGCTCTTACTTACATTTACACACTTTCCAAACTCAGTCACCAACTTCTGCAGTTTCTCACTCAAATCAGCCAACAGAGATGTATCATTGGCGAACAACTGACTCACTTCCCAGGCCCTCTCCTCTCCAATAGACTGAATACTCACCCCTCTCTCCAAAACTTTTGCATTTACCTCCTTAAACATCCCATCCATAAACAAATTAAACAACCATGGGGACATCACACACCCCTGCTGCAGACTGACCTTCACTGGAAACCAATCATTCTCCTCTCTTCCTACTCTTACACATCTTGCATCCTTGGTAAAACCTTTTCACTGCTTCTACCAGCTTACCTTCCACATCATATACTCTTAAGACCTTCCACAAAGCATCTCTATCAACCCTATCATATGCCTTCTCCAGATCCATCAATGCTACATTCAAATCCATCTGTTTTTCTAAGTATTTCTCACACACATTCCTCAAAGCAAACACCTGATCCACACATCCTCTACCACTTCTGAAACCAAACTGCTCCTCCCCAATCTGATGCTCTGTACATGCCTTCATCCTTTCAATCAATACCCCCCACATAACTTCCCAGGAATACTCAACAAACATATGCCTACGTAGTTTGAATGCTCACCTTTATCCCCTTTGACTTTGTACAATGGCACTATGCATGCATTCTGCCAATCCTCAGGCACTTCACCATGATCCATACATATACTGAATATCCTTACCAACCAATCCTCAACACAATCAACCCCTTTCTTAATAAATTCTACTGCAATACCATCCAAACCTGCTGCTATGCCAGCTTTCATCTTCTGCAAAGCTTTCACTACTTCTTCTCCCTTAACCAAACCATTCTCCCTGACCCTCTCACTTCGCACAACACCCTGAGCAAAACACCCTACATCTGCCACTCTATCATTAAAGAATTTAACAAACCTTCAAAATACTCACTCCATCTCCTTCTCACTTCATCACTCCCTGTTATTACTTTCCCCCTTGCCCCCTTCACCAATGTTCCCATTTGTTCTCTTGTCTTACATACATTATTTAACTCCTTCCAAAACATCTTTTTATTCTCCCTAAAATTTAACAATGCTCTCTCACCCCAACTCTCATTTGCCCTTTTTTCCAACCCTTGCACCTTCCTCTTGACCTCCTGCTGCTTTCTTTTATACATCTCCCAGGCATCTGCACTCCTTCCTTGTAAGAAGCATCCAAATGCCTGTCTTTTCTCTTTCGCTAACAACTTCTTTATCCCACCGCTCACTAGCCTTTCTAATCTGCCCACCTCCCACTTTTCTCAAGCCACATGCATCTTTTGCATATGCCATCACTGCTTCCCTAAACACATCCCATTCCTCAACCACTCCCCTCACATCATTTGCTCTAACCTTTTGCCATTCTACACTCAATCTCCCCTGGTACTTCCTTAAACAAGTCTCCTTTCCAAGCTCACTTACTCTCACAACTCTCTTCTCCCTGACAATCTCTCTTCTTTTTTGAAAACCTCTACAAATCTTCACCTTAGCTTCCACAAGATAGTGATCAGACATCCCTCTAGCTGCCCCTCTCAGCACATTAGCATCATTAACATCCAAAAGTCTATCTTTTACATGCCTATCAATTAACATGTAATCCATTAATGCCCTCTGACCATCTCTCCTACTCACATACATATATTTATGCATATCTCTCTTTTTAAACCAGGTATTCCCAATCACCATCTTTTTTCAGCACAAAAATTCACAAGCTTTTCACCAGTTCCATTCACAACACTGAATACCCCATGTATACCAACTATACCCTCAACTGCCACATAACTCACCTTCGCATTCAAATCACCCATTACTAATACCCAGTATTGTGCACCAAAGCTGCTGACACACTCACTCAGCTGCTCCCAAAACACCTGCCTCTCATGATCTTTCTTCTCATGACCAGGTGTATAGGCACCAAAAATCACCCATCTCTCTCCATCCACTTTCAGTTTTACCCACATCGATCTAGAATTTACTTTCTTACACTCTATCACACCCCCAACTCCTGCTTCAGGAGTAGTGCTACTCCTTCCTCAGCACTTGTCCTCTCACCAACCCCTTTCCTCAAACATACTACCTACCTCTCCTTTCTTCTCATCTTGGTTACATCCACACACATTCAGACACCCCAGTCTGAGCCTTTGAAGAGGATGAGCACTCCCCGCCTGACTCCTTCTTCTGTGTATATTTATATATATGTGCACGTGAGTGGATGTCTGTCTTTCTTTGTCTGTTTCCTGGCAATGCCTTGCTCAAGTAGGAAAAGTGATCAAGTATGAAATAAATAATACAATAATAACAATTTTGGTCCAATACACATTACAACTAGAGAATGGGTGCGAGTGTATGTAGCCTTTCTTTATCTGTTCCTGGCACTACCTTGCAAATGTGGGAAATGGCAATCAGTTATGAAATACTACTACTAATAATAATAATAATGATAATAATGATAACAATCATGAAAAGAAATATAGATAAACCCCAACATCATTCCAGCTGCATCTAGGAATTTCTGTCATAAAATGGCTATCAGTAGTAGTGGAGGGTTCCTGCTAATTCCTTATCACAAAATAAGGATGGTTAACAAATAAATCAAACATCTTGAGAATATCTGTCATGCATTCTGTACTCTGAATTTGGGGCTGTGGAAGAAACACAAGAAAAAAAATGATCAAAGTTTTTGAATCCCACTCTTTCTTGTTCAATCAATATTTTTCATTTCCTGACTAATGTGTCTAGACTCTGCATCTTATTAGTTGTCCATCCTCCCATGACATCTCAAGATTGGTAGCAAATCTGTTCCTTCATACAAACTACATCTATCATGGAATATTTGTGTGACTAATTGATGCATAAATCCTTTACAAAATTTTTAGTGGGAAAATTTCCTAATTCAAACTGTATGGGTACCTTACCTCAGTACACTCAATGGCAAGTGGTGGCAAAAGACTGAAGTAACGTGAACGTCTCACAGCCTCTGATATTAAGACATAGTTCTGGTAGTTGCTATCATAGCATCCACTTGCTGAAGGGCGAGGATTGTCTATGACAAAAAATGCTTCAGCAAATCTTTTAACCTGTAAATAATGAAAAAAACATACAGCATTTTCATTCATATTTAGTTCTGAGAAACAAACAGAAAATTGTAAATATCATAAGACTCTAATTTGAATCTTATTTCTATGCTTAAACAGAAGAAAGTCACATGGAAATATTAATTTTGATCAGTCACCTTCTGCTGCAAAGACAACTATCTAAGAGGATGTGATGTCAACTAAACAAAGTGAATATTTGTCTACATCAAACTCTTTACTATTTCATCCTATCACTATTAGATCTGATATGACAGTCTAAACCTACTAGAAGGTAAAACAGGCAGGTGGGATAACAATTCCTGGCCAGCCAGTTATAATGAGAGGAAGTAACCACTAATCCACACAGTCAAAAGTAAGAGCTGAGTCCAACTGGGGAATACTTGCTTGAAGACACTCACATTTGTTTAAAGAAGCTGTCAGGACCAGGCTGAAATGACTGGATAGAATTGTCTAGGAATTTCTTTATTTCTTATTGTTACATATGTCCATTGTATGCTGCATAATAAACAAAACAGAATGTGTTAAAACCAACACAAATTACATTATGAAATGACAGACTGTGCAAGGAATCATGCAAGATTAGGCTATGAGACTGGCTTAGGTTACTAAAGACCAAGAATTTCTGAAAACCAGCTTCAGCTAGGTCCTTGAAGGTGCTGGATCTGAGAGGTTTGCAATACAGCAAGTCACAGACAGACATACAACAAGTGTCTTTCAAGCTAATCTTACTTATACCCCTTTTGTTCATCTTCCCAATGACAACCTTGTGGCAGGAATGAAGGCAAGGTAGCTGTAGATCATGGAGAACAATGTTATGACTAAGGAAGTTAAAACATAGATATTGAGGAATGGAGGTACTAATTATTGCAAGGAGGATGTAGATCTCAGAAGACAGTGGCATGAAATTGACATGAAAGAGTCAACAATGATATTCTCATGAACACTGGTAATAGTACATGAAAGAGGGAGATAGGTATGAAAGTCTGTAGGCCAGTCTTATGATTGACGGAATTAACAAGGGAATTCTGAGGAATAGCAGCAGCTAAGAGTTAGAGGCAGAAGATTCTGGAGACATATCAAGTCTCATGGAGCTGAAAATAACATACTGAAGGACAGTGATGACAGTGAGCAGAAGTAAGAAGAATAGTCTGTGCACATGGGAATAAACACGGAGTTCATCAGTAAGGTGCTGAGGGATGGTGACAGCTAAAATCATGAACAGGCAGCAGATTCTACAGGACCATTTGATGACACAGGAAGTTAAAATCCAGGAAATGAGGGTTGGTGATAAATATGAGTGTAGGTTGGCAGCAGATAGTGAAAGTATCTGAACTCAGTTATTCAACAATATGCTACTGAGGGATTTCACTGCAATAACTGTGACTACTAGGGGTTACCATATCATGGAAAGCTACTTTCATCCCAGGAGTTTTCAGAGATACATTGAAGAAGCGACTAGTAAAGAAAGTGTGTGAAGCAAAAGAGTCTTTACATAATATTAAAACTGAGGTACTAACATAATGAAAGTCTGTTACAGTTTAGTAGCAGCAAATCTAGGAGGACATTGTTATAATCATAAGTAAGAGCATTTTGACAGATACTATGAGAATGACTGACAACATGAGAAGAGCATCATGACTCACCCGCTGCATATGATGTTGCCTTGCAAGGTGCTGTCTCACGGGCTCTGAGCTCATTACCACACTGAGGAAGTGCTGCCATAAAAGAATATTCTCCGCACACAGTTGTGCTATATCACTGTTAGCTGCTACTAAGAAATCTTCCTCACAATCAACGGTCTGAAAACAGAGTTTCTTTTTAATCAGTTTATCAAACATGCTTCAAGGATTCTGATACAGGAAAATGGATCTGTTTTACCAAGGTCTCCACACTGAAAACAATGATCTACAATACTGTTCTGGTTATACATGATCAGGCTTTCATTTCTCTACATGTAGTCATTTTTGGAAACCAATGCAGCAGACTAGAAGATGACTAATAGTCTCCCTGCAATGATTCATTATGTCTAAAAAAAAAAAAAAAGGCTAAATAATACAACAATGAATAATCATAAAATTAATAATGTTTCTATAAAACCTGCAATGAACATCCAAGAGAACAAACTAACTACATCTATATGAACTGTACTTAACCTTTCTGCCCAAGAGGTGCCTTCTAAAGGGCTCTTTCAATGCTCAGGAAGCAAGCCATGCCTACCCAGATAGGACCACAGGTCAAAAAATATGGTAACGTTGTGCATGTGTCTTTTGGGGTTAGCACAGGACAGTTGAAAAGAAAGTAATTAGTACTTTCAGTGTGGAAGTTGCAGTTTGGGTGTTGTGATATGCTACAATGGTGTCTGTTAGGTAAGACAGATTAATGATGTTATGGACGTAGGTGAGAAAGGGTAACTCGTACATGCCTGGAGAGTGTAGTCTTATGTGGGTATCTGTCTGGTGAGGTGTTGATTAAGACTACAATGGGATGCAATTTTGTTTGCATATGTTTTGCCAATGTTTTGTAATATATCAAAACCACATACAATCCCAAAAGATTACTCTGGTTTACTGAAACCAATTCATTTGCTCTGGGTCAGCTAACTAACACTACATCACCCCACAAGTAACACATTATTCCAGGTCACTGCATCATATGTACACCTCATGCTCTCTTGAAAGGTCAGGCCCCGACAGCCCCAAGTCTCCTTCATCCTTCCATTTCCCTCTTGGTCTGCTTGTCCCACTTGCTCCCTCTACTTCTGGTAAGTTGATCTTCACAAGTGGTCTTTCTTTAATTATCCTCTCCATACATCAGATACATCAGAACAATTCCAGAGCACCCTAGTTAGTGCTCTCAATCAGCCTGCATTCACTACCACAGCTCTCTTACGCTGTCATTCTTTATGCTAACAATCAGCCTCACACTACATATTGTCCTTACGTATCTTGCTTCCACTGCATCCACCTTTTCCCTTTCTTTTGCAATCAAGGCTTAAGACACATTCATGACAACACTGCTGGGACTATTTCACATTCAAACATACCCCTTTTATCCCTGACATAATAACCTCTACTTCTGCATACTCCTTAATGCACCAAAGACCTTAGTCCCCTATTCCACCAAATGACTTACTTCAACTACCATGGTTACAGCAGCTGCCACATCCACTCCAGTTATCTAAAATGTACATTTACTCCATTTTGTCTTACCAACCTGCTGCACCTGGTTACTTACTTTTGTTCATACTATCAACTTTCTCCTTCCACGCTCCTAAATTCTGACACCATCTCCTGGTGTTTCTTCCTAGAGCCAGCTACTAAAGCATGTGTCATCTGCAAACAGCAGCTAATTCTCCTGCCATGAACCCCAACCCCCCGCAAAATATGTCTGTTACTCAATTTTGAGGACCCTTACATTAACCTCCTTCACCACCCAATCAATAAATAGATCAAACAACCATGGAAATATCACACAACCTTGGCACAAACCCATTTTTGACAAACTACACATCCTCCTTTCTTCCTACTCACACATATGCCTTATTTTCCCAGTGACTCACTGCACTGTGCAACTCTCCATTAACTACACGTATCTATAACATTCCACAAGGCCTCTTTGTCAACCCTATCACATGCTTTTTCCATGTTCATAAATACCAAATGGTCCACCTAACCAAACCTATCCTCCCTATAATATACCTGTCTGTTAACACACAATCTGATAATGCCTGTTTACCTTAACCCCCATTCACCTATGTATACTTAAGCACCATCTTTCATGCGAAATATTCCTGATCACTTTTTCTTTTAGCACATAAATTGCAAAAGAACAAAACTAGTATCACAGGGGCAAAACTAGGATTTTAGGAAGGTGAGGGTCCCAGGCCAAAATAAGAGCAAGTATGGCCTAAGGAACTCATGCCTACCAACTAACAAGTTTCATTTACATCATGTATAAGTAACAAAATGTTTATAAACCATAACTCTAGAGAATTACCTTGGCTTACAATGTACATGAATAAAACTTCTGCCAGCCAAAAAGTTGGGTACTGGCTGCAAGAGTATCCACATCCCTATGGTTGTTCACCTAAGTAAGAACTTTAGAATATGGAAAAAAAACACGGTAGGAAAGGAAGAAAAATGTTACAGATAATGACATCCAAAGATTCAATCTGTGAAATACAAATAATTTTCAAGTTGCCAAATCTGTTATGCAACATCAAATATCAAGGAAAAAAGCATACCAAAATAACAGGTTCCTAGTCGGTGACTGAAACATAAGTCATTCAAGTGCAACTCTGCACAAATACACGAAAAGATGCATTCAGTACAATAGGAAACGTAAACAAAGTAACTAGAATCAAAGTACTGGGTATGCAGAAAAGCTGATTAAGAAGCAACAAACAAGTAATACAAAAGAAGACACATCCAAATAAGAAACAGTACAAGGCATCGAAACATCAAGCAACAAAGTTATACATACATACATACACAATGTATCAATACAAGGCATTAAAATATGAGGCATATGATTCAGATATCAAAATATTTGTATCAAAGTAAACTGTACTATAATCTGATGTGAACAAAAAAGTCTTATTAAGAGGGAATTTCCCCTTATCAGCACTTTGAATTGCTTGGTATTCCAACTTCTGTGAGACTTAAGTATGACTTTTTGGACCCTCTGTCTACAGAACCTAAGAAGGATTCAATGGAGAAGAAGTTGAACAACAACAAACAAGATCAATGGCACCGACATGTGACTTCATGCTTTACCATCCTGATAGTAGTTGCATATCTGTAATTACCTATTCATACAGTATGGGAAGGGAGTCATACACGCATGTGGCACCATCTCCTTAACTTATTTGATCATTCAACTTTTCAAAAGTCATCACATTTGTCTGAGGACATTGCTCCCAGTAAAAGAGTGAAGAGGGCAAAGTGGAAAGTATGCAACAATGAAAAGTCTTTGATGTTGGTGGAATACATATCTTTACCATCAAAGTAATTTTTCTATCAGTGAGAGGTCATCAAACATCCAACTGAATGCAGTAGAGGACTACAGTGACGGAAAGGTATTCATACTTTTCACAAAACTGATACTGACTAGAACTTATTATCCTTAAATACTTTGTGATACTGTACTTTTCTTCTACCTTCTAATCTCTTTACAGTCATGTTTCCACCTTCCTTGGCATTTTGACATCTAATGAACAGTTCTTGCTTCCCTGTCCCATTGCTTGGCATTCTGATATCTAATGAAATATCTTTCTTCTATAACCCCTTGTCTCCAAAAGTAAACAAAGTCAGCTATCATTACACAGCACAAACATACAATGAAAACACACTCTGTTTTTCTTGACTCTTGATAAA